>NW_027271525.1:0-241415 GCF_040938485.1 Diadema antillarum | reverse complement strand
CCACCACATGAAACTTTTGTGAATTGCCTGCCATGAAAATATTACCAGCATACAAAAACGTTTGTGTGCATTTTCACTTTGTGAATCTTGTCATGACATTCTTGAAAGTTTTGTGCGTGTGAAAAATTTTGGTTTTACAGTAAAACAGCATGCTGTATTACTCAAATAGGAAGACAAAAACCCATGCATAACCAGAGGGGAGACAGACTTAAGTAAGAAAAGAGAGAGAGAATTAAAGAAAGAAAGAAAGAAAGAAAGAGGAGGAGGAGAGAAGAAGGAATAGAGAGAAGGTGTGGGGGGGGGGTAGAGCAAAGACAGTTTCTTGAGTGATACTGTAGGGCATGAAATTTTTGCAAATTGCCACTAGCATTCATGCATAAAGTGTAAGCAAGAACCTCAGTGTGAATTTAAATTTTTGTGAATCTTTGCTCTTGCGAAATTAGTGAAATCAAAATGCATGCAAAAATTTATGGTTTTACAGTAGCGGAAATAATCACCCACAATAAAGGTTAAATGCCTATGCTGCTTTAAATGTAGTGATCGCTGCAGGGGTACACCATGACAATCTGAAAATCAGGGTGCATAGAAAAGGCGGATAGATCAGTCGAATCAACCGTGAGAACAATGATGACGTGGAAAATGCCCCATTGATGACTGGTCCTTTTCACATGCGTTTCCAAAAAGAAAAGAAAAAGTGGCAAAGTTTGTTGATCGTATCTTGCGAATGGGCAAACTTCGGACCCTTTTGTGCACTGCCAAACTTTCACGTCACACATCTTCAGTCAGTGAATCTGTGTTGTGTGCAGTGCGGTAGCATTTTGCTCATCTTTTTTTTGGTGTCTGTGTGTGTGCGCATGGGAATCTGTTGGTCTCGGATCTGATTTGACATTTGGTGTCTGTGTGTGTGCGCATGGGAATCTGATGGTCATGGATCTGATTTGACATATTGATACCAGGGAGGTGGCACCTCCCTGTTGATTCTCACATTTGACGGTGAAGACGGCAGAGGGAAGCATGTCGCTCCTTATTTCTCAGACGCCCCCTTTCCCACCCACCCCCCCCCCCCCTCCCTTTTGGACTGCCTTTTCATTGCCTTTAAATGGTAGATTGATGCTCTTCATGTTTTCACCAAAAAAAAAGGATTACCAATTCTATCATTATTATTATTATGGCCTCTTGCCCTTTGATGCATGCAATAGAGAGATAATCATCTAGATTGCTCTGCTCAAGTGGGAATATTATTTGTATGATGTGAAGATAGCATAGAACAATTTGCCTTTGTGTGGTACCATCAATAGGTTTTGAAGATTAAGCTGTGATAAGGTCATGGTAATTTATGTGGACATAATGCAACTTTTTAAAAAATTGTGTGGATGCCATAATGTGACTATTAGTGAGATTAAAGTGGGAGTATAATTTCAATGAAGTAAAGGCAGCCTAGAACAACTTGCCTTTGTGTGGTATCATCAATAGCTTTTGAAGATAAAACTGTGATGAGGCCATGGTAAATGATGTGGACATAATAGTGTGATTTTTTTAAATTAAATTGTGTGGACATAATAATGCGACTGTTAGTGAGATTAAAGTGGGAGTATTATTTCAATGAAATAAAGATAGCATAGAACAATTATTTGCCTTTGTGTGGTATCATCAATAGGTTTTGAAGATTAAGCTGTGATAATGTCATGGTAATTTATGTGGACATAATGCAACTTTTTTTTTAATTGTGTGGATGCCATAATGTGACTATTAGTGAGATTAAAGTGGGAGTATAATTTTAATGAAGTAAAGACAGCGTAGAACAGTTCTTTTTTGTGTGGTATTATCAATAGGTTTTGAAGGTAAAGCTGTAATAAGGTCATGATAATTTGTGTGGACGTGAAAATGCAACTTTTTTTTTAATTGTGTGGATGTCATAATGTGACTATTAAGACTATTAGTGAGATTTAAAGTGGGTATATTATTTCCATGATGTAAAGAGAGTGTAGAACAATTTGTCTTTGTGTGGTATCATCAATAGCTTTTGAAGATAAAGCTGTGATAAGGCCATGGTTAATGCTGCTGATTTGCAATGTAAAAGAAGTGCAGCTCTATCGATGAAGCACCAATTTATACGTGCCATTACACAGCCTTTTAAGTTTAACAATTGTTGCGCTTAGTTTCCCATACAATCAGCATACACGCTGGAGCGCTTTCTTCGCCGATTTGCACAGAGGTATGGAAACTAGTGCCAATAAATAATAGAAATTACCTAATCCCCTTATCTCTTTTTTCGGGGGGGGGGGGGGGGAGTTGGGTGTCCTCAACCTTCCAATATGATTGAAGCACAATGGACCCATACACACAGCTAACGATAGTTGTGATTATGTGGGTGGCGGTTTGAATTGTGATGCAAAAACTTTTTTTTTTTAATTGAGTGGACATAATAACGCAACTATAAGTGAGACTTAAATTGCAATTTATGCATTCACTAAAAGTGTGACATTTTTCAGAAATAGTTTCCGAATAGTGGCAATCATTTATGATGCAAAGTGTGTATGAACACTGCACAGGTTGCCTATATCCCACACTACAAGATACGAGGTGCGGGCGGTTCAAAGCCAGGTCAGATTGTTCAACTCACTCATGCGCAAGTTCAGTCCCATTCATTTATTAGCATGAAAGTGGTTTGTTAAATTTGTGCCCCAAGTACTTCTGTGACACATACGCTGAAAGTTCACATTCTGAGTGTTTGTACGATGCACCAAATCTGAAGCAAGCACAATTAAGTCGTTACATGCAAATGATATGCTCCATTCATGAAATACAACACTGCTTCCCTTGATCATTCAGCCTCACAATTGAAATAAACACTCTCTACAGTCATCACTCTTCTTTTTGTTTTAAGCAGCCAAATTATACCGCTGAATACCCCCAAATAATGCATATTTCCTATTACTGCCTGAGATCCCACAAGTTTATTTCACGACATACAGAAGCACCCATTTACAGAGAGTTATGGGCCAATTAGAATTCAAATGGATCAGAACTTCTGAATCTATATCACTCATTTGAAATGTTCAGGTTCTGCTATCTAGCTGAGATGTAAAATGTAGTCCTTATCAATTCTTTAAGGTAGTCAGAACCAGAAAGGAGATAGCATTGTATGGTGTGTAAGACCTCTGTGGTCTCTCACACTTTGTATTATTTAGCTGACAAGTTTTAATAAGGGGGAAAGTTCACAGGTGTATATTTTCAAACATACCAAATCTGACACCCCTCTTGCATAGTAATGATAACCTTGTTTAGGGTCCTTTCCCCATAATATATAGAAGACCCGTTAAATTGGATGAACCGAGATAGCTTCATGTTGTCAGGTTACTGTTCATTATTTCCAAAGTTTGCTTTTCCCAAGTTACTTTATTCCCAAGGTTTGTTAATCTGGAAAATGAAATGAGTTTTTTTTTTATCCAATAGGTTTGTTATTCCGAAAATGAAATAAGGTCTGCCATTCATAAGGTTTTTTATTCAAAAGGTTTGTTAATTGAAATTGCGAAAAAAAAGTTTATTGATCCAAAGATTTGTTAATTCAGATAAGAATTAAGGTAAGTAATTCCGAAGGTTCTTTACTATACACCTTCTTTTCATTTTCAGATTACATACCTTTGGAGTAATAAGCCTTATTTCATTTTCTGATAAACAAACCTTCAGAATGACAAATCTTATATTCTGTATTATATTATGTTATATACTATCTTATATATATATATATATATATATATGCGCGGATACTGCAACCGGTGGAGATACTGCCAACATTTTGGTTGAATTGAGTGAAGTGTTTGAGGGAGAAAATGTGTTGATTTTTGTGCCATAAAAGCAGAAGGAAATATATGGTAGAATGCATATTATGTGAAAAGGAAGTTATTTCAAACATTGAACACTGAACATTGTCCGAACACTTTATGCAAACAATCAGTAGGTATTGGATGTAACAGTGTATAAACTGCACCCTAAATTTTGACCTGTTTCAGCGAGAAAAAAAAAGTGTGGTTAATAGGCCATTATTTATGGTACCATGTACATGTATGTATTACTGTGATATTTGTCCAGTGAGAATGGTGCTAAAAAATTACGGTTGTATCAAAAAAAAGTGCAGTAATTCTGATGTGACTGCAGGGGTGGAATTGCGTGAGCATCATAATACTGTAAGTAAACATTCATACTTTCCTGTCGTTCCAAAGCGTGATTCACAATGTTGGCAATGTCTCATGCGATCAGTCATTGTAACTTGTTATGGAGGCCGTTTTGTCAAAAACACGGATCACCATTACAACAAGTGTGCATATTGTTTACCCTTTCTGTACATTCCTTTTTAGAACAATAGATGAAGATATATTATTATTCTTGTCACCTCGTGCATTTACATTTTTTGTTTGCTCTGGGCCAGAATTCTTTTAACACCTGATTTAACAAGCATCCTCTCTTTATCCTTCAGAGAAACACTTCAGGAAGTTAAACATAAAAATTCTGACTCTGATTCTGAATCATTGTGACTAGTATCTGTCAAAGCAATTGATTTAGATACTACTACTACTACTGCTACTACTACTACTACTAATAATAATAATAACAATAGTAGTAGTAGTAGTAGTAGTAGTAGTAGTAATGATAATAATAATAATAGTGATATTGATAATAATAATAATAATAATAATAATAATAATAATAATAATAATTATAATAATAATAATAATAATAATGATAATAATAATAATAATAATAATAATAATAATAATAATAATAATAATAATAATAATAATAATAATAATAATAATGAATGATATTGATAATGATAATAGAACAAATCTGTATTGGGCCATCTTTCTGGTAAATCTATTCCAAGATGCATTATGAAGAAGGGAAAGGAAAAGTACATGCTACAGACAACTAAACACTTGAGTCACTCACAGAGCTATGCACTGTATGCTTTTAGTTTAGCTTATTAAATGAATGATTCCAATATTTGCAAAGAATAGATATGGACAGCTAACTGATTTCATGAAAAGAAATTATTGTTTCATACAAGATAATACCCCAGGCACATTATGTTTAGGAAAATGATGATAGAGCAACACATTTGAATAAAATAATTGTAACATACCAGATGATACTCAAGGCACATTATATTTATAAAAATACTGAAAATAAACCCATGAAAAAGGTTTTCTGCATTAAGCGACCAAATCAATGGTGTATTTTCTTAAGCCAGCGCTCAATGAACACTAATCATATTGGCAATGCTACACATTGTCATTCTCGATGGAAATGCCATGAATTCAAACAACAGGACTTATAAGCAGTGCTATAATTACTCTTTATCTCTCTCTCTCTCTTTGCTTCTCTTACTCTCATGGGGGGGGGGGGGGGGGTAGGTTGAGGAAGAGAACTTTGCAAGAATTTTAAATCAACTCTAAACCGTATATGCCTTTTAATCAAGTCCTTATGTTTTTCCACAATATTAGCTGAGAAAAGACAAAACAAGGGATTAAAAGCGTTGTGATTACTTTTAACGCCTTGATGGAAGTGAAAGCCCAAATATAATGGGGTTGAATAACTTCTTTTCTGCGCATAAAAACAGCCCAGTGGACGTGTGCGGAAGTATGCTTCAGGACAGAAGTCACACTGTAAATACCACGTATTTGTTTTTGTGCTGGCAGTCTGGTTGCACCACATGTATTTTGAACAAGCTCTTATTAGTGTGAATGACTTTGTTAGTATCAGTCATTATAACCCAGACTCTGTTTGAATTCCTCTGAACTACTTTTTGATATCAGATGAAACTGTTTCTCAAGAAACATACAAATGTGTTGCAAGAAATATTCTGTTGCCTAAAAGGCACTGACAGTATTTCTAATAGGTCTATCATATGGGCAGCATATGGGGCCACAAAAATTGAAGTCGAGTCATCAAATTTCCAAATAGTTTATCTTTTGATGGCCCAATCAGGCAACTAGAAATTTTCAAAATGGATGGTTTGTTTCCTTTTATTTGGGCCACCAAAATTTCAGATTTAGAAATTGTATTGGCTCAAAGAGGCCACCAGAGTAAAACATTAGTGTCAGACCCTGCCACACTGATATCCAAATCTCATTTGTCGGTAGATTAGATCTCTAGTATGAAAGGAGGTTGTGTTTGTAAAAGCATTTACATAGATTGCCTTTGAGGAGTAGGTGTATAAGACCCATAGATTGATCTGTAAATGCTGTTGAAATGGGGGGGGGGGGGGGGACCCTGTGTATGTATATATCTCTGCCTTTGATTTTATCTTTTTGTTGATAGGTTTGCAAAAGTAGGTAGAAAATTGGTCTATGTTTGCTCCCGCTTTTGACCCATCATGTCTACCATATAGCTGGCCTGGTTGTTCAGGCTCTTGTGCGGGATCACCCAAGTGCCACTGTGGAGGCTTGTGATTGTTGCGTAAAGTTGAGCGACAGTTTGAATAAGTCTCACTGCATTGACATATATGTTGATGTATTCATGTGTGTGTGTGTGTACATGTGTGTGTTTATGTGCTTGTGTGTCTGTGTGTCTGTGTCTGTGTGAGTAATAGAAAAAAAACAATGACAGATCAAAAGAAAGATTTATTTTAAAAAAAGTTAACTGGTATTGTGGTGTAAGGGATAGAGGGAGCAAGGTGCTTTCACGGCACTATCATGTTGAAGAACCGTGTAATGTCAACAAGGTAATTTTGATGAGAAAATCCAAAAATTGAATTTGAAACTCAAAAGGCTTGATCCATCATCTACCTCCAAACTAATTTCCAAAATGAAGGAATATTTGAAATACATTTTCCCCCTGGAGCATGCTGAAATGGCATTTTGAATTGATGTATTGTGTTTGATTTCTAGCCTCCATCATGCTTCCAAGTGCATCATAAGTTCGAGACCCTCTGCTCAAAGCTGTGATTATCTGGTAGCAGGCTTTGCTAACATT
Organism: Diadema antillarum; assembly: GCF_040938485.1. Lineage (NCBI taxonomy): Eukaryota > Metazoa > Echinodermata > Echinoidea > Diadematoida > Diadematidae > Diadema > Diadema antillarum. Next base: position 234,440 of record NW_027271525.1, on the reverse strand, counting down.
ACTGTGTTAGGTTTATTGGAAATAAACTTTGAGAAGAAAACAATGCCCATGCAGGTCATTTGAAATTATGGAGGTTGTAAACTATTAACCCATTGAAGACTAGTTCCGAGTATACTCGTGCAAGTGTCTATAGGAAATGCGTGTTGTAGCAAAATCAAACCGTCCTCAATGGGTTAACTTTGAACAAAGAAAAGAAAAGAAAAGAACTCAGAAATTTCAACAGAAGAAGACATTGGACAGCTAATAGTTCAGAGAGTAAAACATTACACCATCGGGTAATCAAAGTTTGGTGCTTACAGTGGGTGCTTTTGTATTGCCAGGTGATGGAAGTGATTAAACCTCCAAATCTCTGTGCTGTACTGTGGTTACCGCAGTTAGATGTATGCAAATGTCAAGTTGCTATATGCCCAAGTAACCATGTTCACAAACCTAGATATCTGTCGAGTCTTCTATGAGCTATGAATGAATACAAATAAAGTTAACACAGCAAATTTCGGCAAAAGTGCAAACAAGCGTGTGCATGTAGAGGGCTAATGATCCCTGCAGCATTTGATTTGATGCTGCAGTGTTGTGGGGAGGGGGTGGGAGGGTGGGGTGGAGTATGGATAGCAGAGCGAGGCTCCTGAGGAATTGAGTGTTGTATTTAAAGGGATGGTGGAGTTTTGGTTGAGATGGGGAGTCAGGTTTTAACTTTTTTGTAAGATAATTAGAAACCAGTTAAATGAATGTTAGAAAACATGCAATTCTAGAGGAATTTAAAGTTTATTTGATAAAAATTAGTTTTGAAATAGTTGAGATATCAAAAAAAAACCAACAACAGAGAGTTCCTAATAAAGGTGGATCTTACCTTTTACTAGGACCATTTTGTTTACTTTGTTTTTGGATATCTCAACCATTTCAAAACCTATTTTCATCAAATAGACTTTAACTTCCCCTTAGAATTGTATGTTCTTTAATGGCTCATATAAGTGGTTTATAAGTTTTTCACAATATGTTAAAACCTGAATCCCCATCTTGACCAAAACTGTACCATCCCTTTAAGACATTGTGATCCCATGAGGGGGGGGGGGGGGGGGAGGATGCATGCAGTCTGTTCACACTGACTTGCAAATATGTTTTTCATCTGCAGCGGTTGCTTTGTATCCTGAACTTTGATGACACTCAACACAAAAGGGTTTTTAGACTTAAAGATGAGATCCTTTCTCCAGGGAGACCATTAGAAGGAAAGAAAGAACTAGAAACATTGCATCTTAAAAGGGCAGGGTATGAAAATTGTTAGGACATGTTGCTCAGTGTCAATAAAGTAGCATTAAAAAAGGAAAAAAAAAAATATCTGTGAACCATTTGTAAACTGCAAGATGCTGGAAGCATTCCAAACTAATGAAAAACATTTAGACTATTTCCCTGTATTTTTGATGCAAAATCTGCCACATAATTTGATGTAAATCTGTAGATATTGCAATTGTGATATCAAGTACTACATGATCTGAGGAAAATTGGAGATCAAGCAAAATGTGGGCCTTAATTTTTGTATTAATAGTGAAAAAAAAAGAGAAAGAAGAAAGTGGTATCAAGAGAAAATGCATCGAAGAAGATTATAGAAAGAGCAATGAAGGTGCAACCGGGGCATATAGGTGGTGATCCGTACCGCTCTGTGGTTATCATGTCACGTTATTAATGATCTTTTCACGGTACGCGGCCTGCTGCGCCAGTAACGACTTTAACATACCGGTGGAGCCCGGTGACTCCAACCCATGCTTCATTTCATTATACACTTAGGCCCATCTTTTCTCATAAAGTTTTTCCTCTGTTTTTTCAACCACAAAACTCTCCTCATCTCCATCTCTCCCCTTCTCTTCTCTCTCTCTCTTTTCTCTCTCTTTTTCCTTTCTCTCTCTCTCTCTCTCTCTCTGTACCACTCCCTTTCTCTATCTCATTTTTTCCTTGTATATATATCTCTCTCTCTCTTTCTGTATCTCTTCTCTGCCTGTCTATCTCTCTCTTTGCCTATCTTTCTATCTCTCTCTCAGTATGTCATCTTTATCGTCTTCAGCGTGATATCGGTCTTGTTAAAATGTGTTGGCTGAGGGGCTTTGATGGGTATTCCAGAGCTGAGCGATCCAGACTAGCTTGGTTAGAGTACCATCAAAAAAAGTACAGGATGTCATTATAGCGGTTCGCCGTGTTAGCGCCTTCTTAGAAGCAGGCTGAACCTGCTCATCAAACTCATTTCGGGTACTGTCTGCCAGTCTTTAAAGGGTAGATAGCATGTTTGAGAGTGGGCGGTAAACTGGAAATCATGCCAAGTGGATGTGTATTTGTGGGTCACATGTTGTATAATTCTTTTTTAACCAGACAAAATATCAAGGTTCACTGAACTTGTAAAGTGTGTCACCCACTAAAATTTGATACGTACATTCTGCGGAAATCCGTTGGAAATTAGTTCGTCCAATATCATTCATGTCACATATGAAATTATGTGAGTGTCTAGATGGAGTGTGAAGTCACCCAGTGTGTACCTGGTGCACATCTCCTGATCAAGGTCTGTGGCCATTTCAGAATCTTGTTGGAGACAGGTTAAACCAAGGCTAACAAATTCCAGTGATTCCGATATATTTGTTTGTTTGTTTGTTTGTTTGCTTTTATTTCTGCATTCAATCAGATGCAATTTGAATGCAAACTTCAAAAAGTACAAAGACAAAGAATAACAAGTGCAGTGAAATAAATCGATAACAGTACATAAATAGATTCACATAGGTGATTGCATTGAGCAATGTAGATACACAGAAACATAAAATAAAATATACAGTATTTTTCAGTAAACAACAGAGATAATTGAATGCAGGAGACCACCATCATAAGCGATTAAGCTTGAAATGGATGGAGGCCTCATAAAATGACTATCCAACGACATAACTCTCTTGGAGGAAGGTGATCAGGTGAGTGCAGTGCAGTTGCAGGTGAGAGTGCAAGATGCAGTTGTAGGAAGAAAATTGAGATTGACAATAAGATGACAATCTATACTATAAATATTTGTTAGCTCAATTGGTTTGGAGAATATAATTGTATCAAATATCGTTTAAGTGAAGCTTTCAAAGAATAAATACTTGAACAAGACTTTATATTATCCGGGAGATTATTCCAAATATCCGGACCCGAATGTCTTATAGATTTGTGTGTCACTAATAATTTGGGATTCAAAAGGTGGAAATTTCTACATATACGAGTAGGGTACGAATGGACAGAAGTATTGAACCTAAACATGTTATCAAACGATGATGGAAGTTGATGATGTATATATTTGAACATAATTACTGCTACTTGAATAATATTCAAATCAAAAACCTTCAATGTTTTAAGCTCATGAAATAAAGAATCAGTATGAGCCAGAAAATGCGATCCTGTACAAATACGTATAACTTTCTTTTGTAATTTAAATATAGAATTTATTTTGGTAGAGCCGCAAGTACCCCATACAACATTGCAATAACTTATATATGGGAGAATTAAGGAATTATATAATAGAAATAAAGTTGAACGAGGAAGAAAGAACTTCAGCTTGGAAATTATCCCTATATTTCTAGAAATACACATTGTAACATAATGTAAATGCTCATTCCAAGTCAAACTTTCATCTATATATACTCCTAAAAATTTTGAATTCATTTTCTTTTCTAATGGGATATCATCAATGTTAATATGTATCAACGTATCTTCATTATGAGAATGAAGTTTGAAATGAATAAAATGAGTCTTTTTTATATTCAAAGAAAGTTTATTAGACTTAAACCAATTTGATACTTTACTAATTTCAATATTTAAAGTGTCATTTAAAATCTTAAGATCTTTATGAGAATAAAATATATTCGTATCATCAGCAAATAGAACAAAAGAGAGAAGAGAGGATGTATTTATGATATCATTAACATAAAGAAGGAATAATAATGGGCCTAGAATTGAGCCTTGAGGAACACCACATTTAATTAAAAGGGGGTCAGATTCACAACCATTAAAAATAACATATTGTCTTCTATTAGTTAGATAATCTTTAAGCCATAAAAGTGCTTGTCCTCGAATACCGTAATGACTAAGTTTGGTGAGTAAAATAGAATGATCAAGAGTATCGAATGCTTTACTCAAATCGCAAAATATACCTGCAACATGTTCTTTGTTTGCAAAAGCACTCGTAATTTTGTCATAAATTTGTATCAGTGCTAAATCAGTTGAATAATTTTTTCTGAAACCATATTGATTGGGAATAAATAAATCATACTTATTAATAAATTTAAGAAGTCTATTATAAACAATTTTTTCTAAGATTTTGGATATACTAGGCAATAAAGAAATAGGACGATAATTGCTAATTTCATGAGGATCATCTTTTTTATGTACAGGATTAACTTTCGCTATTTTCAGCAGGTCAGGGAAAATACTTTGTGATAAAGAAAGATTAAATATATAACTTAACGGTTCTGCGAGTGGATAAACTATTTCTTTCAATAACATCATACTTATTTTATCAGAACCACAAGATTTAGAGCTATTTAAAGATTTAGTGATACTAATGATTTCACTGGGACTTGTTGGGTTAAAATAAATAGACTCTTGATTTTGGTCAAAAAGATAATCTGTAAAATGAGCAGAAGTATTGCTAATTTTAGTAGCAAGTTCCGGACCGATATTAACGAAAAATGAGTTAAATGAATTAGCATACATATTAGGATCATTTATTTTATTACCGTTTAATGTGATATCATCCGTTGGCGGAGAATCAGGCTTCTTACCTAGGACCTCTTTAATAATTTTCCATGTTGCATTAATATTCGAAGAAACCTTTTTCATTCTATCAGAAAAATATAATCTGCGGGATAAACGAATCAATTTTGTCAATTTATTTCGATAAACTTTATACATATTCAAATTAGATTCAGTTGGGTTACGAATATATAACTTATACAAAAAATTACGAGTGTTTATGGATTTCAAAATACCTTTTGTAATCCAAGGATTTCTTGGTTTATTTCGGTTACTTTTTATTCTGCATAAAGGAATATTATTTTCATAATAAAACAACAATTTATCATTAAAACAATTATATACCAAATTAACATTGTTAATACTATAAATATCTGTCCATTCCTCTAAAAATAAATTCTGTTTCAATAATTCCACATTACGTTTTGACTCTTTATAGTACCATATTTTATCATGTAATTTATTACGACCCACTTTACATTCACAAATTGAAAATATTGGTAAATGATCAGAAACTTCAGAACATAATATACCCCCCATAATAGTATTATTATACACATTCGAAAATATATTATCAATCTGAGTTGACGAGTGTGGATTTATCCTGGTGGGTCTATTGATAATCGACATAAAACCATATGAATACATTAAATGCATAAAATTAAGGGAATTATTGTTATCGGATGTGGGGGAAAAGTTAATGTTGAAATCACCAAAAATAAAAACATGTTTGCTTTCATTACCTATCTTATGGAGATATAAATCCAATTCATCACAAAATAATTCACAATTCAGATCAGGAGGTCGATAAATTAAACCTATAATAACGTTTTTAGAGATTGGGTTCTCAATTTCAATAAATAACGTTTCTGCATATCTTAACGTGATTTCAGAACGGATTTTGAACTGTAAATTTTGCGCAATATAAAACGCAACACCGCCACCCCTTTTTCCTTGACGATCAGCCCTAACTAATTTATGATTGGGTAAATTAAAGATATCTGGGGAGTTTTGATGTAACCAAGTTTCACTTATTCCAATAACAGAAAATTCAAAATTGTTTAAAGAGTGCAAAAGATTTTCCAAATATTCAAAATTTTTATTCAAACTCCTAGAGTTTATATGAAGAAGTGAAATATTATCTGAACTATACGATACAATATCATTGAATTCAAGGGGTGTGTAATATTTACTGTCGCGCATAGGCATAATGTCAGCAGGAATATCGGGGGTATTCACATGTGACGACGCCATTCCGTAATACAGAGATGTAAATTACCGGAGATTTGAGAGACAACAACTGCATAGGTGCTAATGTGCATTTTGCAAGTGCATACTACTGTGCAGGTGTGTGTGCAAAGTGCAAATGTGTGTGGGGTTTCAATATACAATACAAAATTTGGTACAATTAGACCCATCTTGGTCACACTTACAATAATTACTAGTACGCAATTACAACAGATCACCAGGGGATAGCCGGACCACTCAGTATAAAGGTGTTGTGTTTTAAAACACGTACAGACAGAGAATTCAAGGACCGTGACACTTGCCCAGTTAAAGTTCAGGGAGACTTTCCCCGTATACAGGTGGGGGGGGGGGGGGGGGGGGGGGGAGTAAAGGGGAGTAAACAGTAAAGGTACATTTCTTGCAACATCTGTATTGGCTATTGAATGTGGGACTTTTAACCATGCACCCATTAACACACGTATCAGAGAAAAAAAACAGTACAAATACTGAATGGAAATCAGGGTGTTAATAGCAACCCGTTTAACATGCGTCAAACGCAGGTGCTACTTGCAGTGGCTTAATTACCATTGGAGATCAGTCGGCCGTGGCGCGAAAAAACAGCCACGCCTCGTGTCGACACACAACATGTGAACGATTATACATTCATGGAAACTGCTTACTGTACATGTATAATACGGACGTCTTATCAATGGGTTCGGAGTTTCAACAGGTGATTCGTAGAACAAAGGGATTTTTTTTTTTCCGGACAGTTCACAGGAGGATAAATATCTGCCAAAGCAGTGAGGGATGTGCTGTACTAAAAATAATAATAATAATAATAAAAAATCGGAGTTCAATACCAAAAAAATATAAATATAAATATAAATCTCAATGACACACAGAAGGCTGTTGATTTGATTTTGTAAAAAGTCAGTGAAAGGTTTATGTATTTCATACTTTCATAGTAGAGAGAGAGAGAGAAACATTAAAAGAGATGATTTAGTTTATATTGAAACATATATGACTAAATGATTTGCAAAGGTAGAGAGATAGATAGATATGAATATGCTCATTTCTTTAGTTATCAAGGAGGTACATAGACACATTGATAAAATGTGTGGAGATAGAATTCAAGGATGGAAAGAGACAGAGTCATGGCAATCTAATCAGAGCAAAAATGTTCAAGAAAAACTGCAATATTATGGGGTTTTTTTCACACTTCGCCTCTTGAGATGAAGGGACATTTTTCATACGTTTAATACATGGCACATCTGCTCCCCATGTTTGATGGGCTAAATCTACTCAGATTTTTTTTCTCTTGATATACCAAAGTGCTGCTCTCAGAAGTCCGCGGCAACTATGACGGACTGTTGACCCAAGCGCAAGATTGATCGTTTCACCCTGGGTCGTGCAAATGGTGCGTGGACTGCTCGTATGTTTGCCCTCAACCAGTGCTTCGTGACCCTTGGCATCTGCTCGGTCGCTGGAGTACAGTCTTTAAGGCTTTGAAGGCTCGCGATCATCTTGTTTCCATGATTTGATTCCCCCGTGACAAGATGCGTTTGTTTGCAGTGCTTTCATCATAATTCTCCGTTTCCTCTCCAAAGTGGTTGTACCTGCTTCTCCGGTTGTCATGGCGTTGTAGTATAGAGGTGGCAATTAATTATCTCCGCCCTCGCAATGAGAGAATCTCCCATCCAGTCCTTGAAAGTGATAGCTTATTCCCCCTGTGGCGCTTTTGAGGTTGATAAGATGTAGGTCTCTTCTACGGACTGGGGTTAGAAAAGCTGCAAAGTATATGATGGCTAGCAGTCATCATGGCAACTCATTTTGCCCCCCCCCCCCTCCCCCCAGGAGAGAAACATAATCAGTCTATGCTTATTATATCATTTTTGTGGTTGTGTAATCTTGTAACATCTCCATCATCTGTTGGTTTTTTGGTTCTTTTTTTTAATTAGGCCAAGACCTGTTTTCTCTTTTCAGGTTTTGAGTATTCCTGGCTGTGTATCATTTCTCTCTTCCAGCCCATTGGTTATTAAATATTTATATCTCTTTTGATTTACCTGGTACTGCTTCATATACTAATGGTACATCAAGCCAGGTATCTTTAGATATACCTGAGATACAACAAGTCTGGGATCACTTGATATACACCTGTAGTAAATCAAGCGAAATTCTTCATGATATCCTATCTTACACTTTATAAGCCAAATTCCTCATCATGATACCTGTGGTACATTGAGTCTGATACCATTTGCTATACCTGTGGTGCATTGTGCCTAGTACCTCTAAATATACCCCTTGTATATTAAAGGACAAGTTCACCTTCAAAGACATGTGGGTTGAGTGAATGCAGCAATATTAGTAGAACACATCAGTGAGAGTTTGAGCAAAATCGCACAATCTGTTAAAAAGTTATGAATTTTTGAAGTTTCTGCTCAGTCACGGCTGAATGAAAAGACTACTATGGCTTGTGATGTCACATGAGTACAACGATATAAAGAAAGAATAACGAAAATTCAACATATTTCCATTTTTCTCGCATAACAAAAGAACACTCGACTTCTCTCTTTCAGAAGGCAGGGGGAATGATATTACCCTTAACATACGTCAGTAGCAAGTCGAAGAAATGTGCACTTTATTCAAAAAGTAAAGTTTTGTGAAATTCTCTTTTTATTTTCCTTATATAGTTGTACGCATGTGACATCATACACTGTAGTAGTCTTTTCTTCCAGCAGTGACTGCACAGATACTTAAAATATTCGTAACTTTTGAACGGATTGTCCAATTTTCCACAAACTTTCACTGATGTGTTCCACTAATATTGCTGCATTTTCTCAATCCTTATTTATATGAAGGTGGACTTGTCCTTTAAAGTCTGGATTGCCCTGTTTTTACATTTGGATGAACATTTGGATGAAATTTGATGAAACAAAAAACAAACAAAACAAAACAGGATGGCCTGTAAAGATGGTCAGTATTTTCCACATCACTTGTCCATCAGACAGTCCTCCTCCTTCATGAAAGATGCAATCGTCATGGAGATCCACTTTCCTTATGTTGTCCATGCTGCTTTAATTCTTACGGTAAATGTCAGGACAGGGAGGGGAAGAGGAGCTGATGGATTCACTCGCGCAAATATTGCTTCAGTCATTAATTCGGAAGCAGGCACCTGGCTTGGGTACATTGTCTGGTTGGTTGTTCGGGGAACGTTGAGATAAACTTTATGTAGTGGAATTTGTATTTTGTGATAAACTTTTTGAGACTTTGTTCTAAGTGGATATATTTTCTGATTGAAAGTCATTCTGCATTGTGTTGCGGACTGCCTAGCCAAAATCATAAGATATGACAGACAACAAGATTAGAAAATTGTTGACACAGATTCCAGTATGTGGGACTAGGCATTACATGGACAGTTAAGTTTATCTTTCCTTCATTTTCTGAACTTAACCATGATTTCTAAAATATTTTATTTTCACTTTCCACATACATTGTAGTTTGAAATCAAAGTCAGGTTTTGCCTTCCTTCTTTCTTTTTCATGGTGTCTCCCTAGCTAATAAGTGCCAGGTTTGAAAAAAAAAAAGAACAATCTGTTTGCCTAGTGCATTGGTTGCTGTAGAAGCAGTTCTCCGGCACTGTAAATGGCATGAGAGTGTCCGTAGTGTTTTCAGTTGATGATCGTAAGTTTGCTTCCACATGAATGATAAGCAAAGCTAAATGTTCAAAGCTATAACAGCTTTCTCAGTATCTATCAGCTAGCAGTTTAAAGTCCCAGCGTAATGTTTGAGATAAAATCTCATTCTGACTTCTTTTTGAATGATGATGTCTTCATCTTTACATGAAAACGGACACAGTCGACAAAATTGGCGTGTATTTGAAGTGTGTTAGAAGTGCAAATGTTGAAATTCAAGTTCCTTGAGCAGGATTACTTCAAGAAGGTTGCTGCTCCATTGCCATATCTTTAAATAATAACAACAACAAAAGTATAGGGCCTTGAAAATGGAAGAAGTGGGACGGGTGAAGGGGGGTGGGGGGATTTTTTGCAAGTGATTCTGTTGTGGTGGCAAGAGTCTGTGGTAGAACAGGTGCAAATTAGGGAAGCGTCGGCGCGCCGTAGAAGGAGTGAGCACCACATTTGCTGCCATGCGTGTTTTTTTCCCCCCAATAAATGTTTGCCTGGCATGACAAGCGCACTCTTGCGTGCGCCCCCGGACGACCGAGCGATTGCTGTCCAGCCGAAATTCGCTGAAGAGAAAGACTCCCTCCCGCCTTCACCCTTCCTCCCTCCAATTTTCCCCTCTTCACCCCTGTGGTACATTGTTTTGTAGCAACATGTGGTAATGCAATCAAGCAGATAATCTGCGGAGACGCTTGAAGACAAAAAAAAAAAAAAGGAGAGAAAAAAGAAAGAAAGTAGGAAACTGGAAAGAAAGTCTCAAAAAAGAGTTGTACTAGTCTGATGGTAGGCCCTTTCACATTTACTATGAAATATCATGGTATTTTCTGCAGCATTTCGTAACATGACTGCAAATACCTCGCAAATTACCTCTTGAAATATTTTGGTATTTAGGGCGGTAATTCAAACTTGCCGCAAATTATGCCTGCGACAGGTGAATGTGAATCATGTTACGAAGTATCACTTACCACATTCAGTGTATAAATGTCACATGACCTGACACGTTTTTGGTCTTTTCCCCCATAGAAAATATGTATATGTGCAGCGCTTACCTTGGAGAAGTGAACTTTTACCCTGGTACTGTTAAACCAGAAAAGTTCGTGGGCGTGAAACCGTCGGAGATTTTGCAAGAAACCAAGATTTGAGAAAATCAGATGTATTGATACGCACAGTGCACTGAATGCCAGTGGCATTTCACAAAAGCTTCATGCCACCAATAAGGCTGATGGTAGCTCCAATTCAAGAAAGTTTCATGCCTCGAAAAAGGCTGTCGACTCAAATTCAGTAAAGTTTTATGCTGTAAATGTTTTACAGTACTTAAAGGCTTAATTCACCATTTGCAGATGAAACAAAAACCCAGCTTTAGTGCTTCAAAGTAGTTCTAAAATGTGAGTTAGGAATAGAAACAACCAATGTAAAAATTTGAATAGTTATAATAGATGTTAAGCATTGTTAGATATACAAAATGTGAGCAGTAGTTGTGATAAAACTGTTTCTAGACTAAACCATTTACAGTTCTGTTTTTTTTTTGGACAAAAATAGCGATATTTTCTTATATTTTAGGTTTTATTACAAAATTGTTATATGGTATGATGTTTTGTGATACAACTGATCTACACATATGCATCAAATGTGATATCTCGGACATTTATTAAATCACCGCTCCCAATGGTAAACAATACAATTGATACAACCACAGTGCCAGTGTGAATGTGCTTTAATAGTGACTACTTCATTGCCTTGTTTAGAGTCTTCTAATCAAATTTGCCCCCATGGTTAAATAATTCTCACCACAAACATTTGTGTTTAGATAATAGCCTTTTCGTTGGTTACTTATAACACTATCAGCAATGAAATGTACATCCATTATTCATTAAGTGATACCTTTTTTTTTTTGCAAAATTTTACTCAAACAAGACCAACCCTTGTAAGATCATGAGATATATATGAATATATATATATATATATATATATATACAGGACTCGACACTAACGGTGGCCCGGTGGCCCGCCTCGGGCCACCAATTTTTTTTGAAAAGTACGTCAATTAATTCGTAACTTTTTACGCCTGAAATTAGCAGTTATATTTGTTTAAAGGATGGATGAAAAGGACTGAATGAGTGCCTGAGAGTGAGTGTTGCGAGTTTGTTGAGGTTTATTTATGAATAGATGTATGTCCAACTTCCAATTCTTACTATGACTTGATAAAACTTAGATATTTGACTCATTAAAAAAAACAGGACTTTTAATGTTTTTTATTGGTTTTTTTTTTCGGGGCCACCAAATTTTTCTCTCGGGCCACCAAAAATTTGAAATTGAGGATTTTGGTGGCCCCATCGGGCCACCAAACAAAAAAGTTAGTGTTGAGCCCTGATATATATATATATATATATATATATATATATATATATATATATATATATATATATAACCCATCACTATTACTTACTAGAACTGGATGTGCCAAACGTCTTTTCATGTATTAAGATATCTTTCTTCTGTTCCATTTCATAGATGGAACAAGTGGTGATACACATGACATTGACTCTAGGACAGACAATAGTATGCAAAACAGCATTAATACCAAAAGCAAGTGAAACTTTGAAAAAATGAAATTTCAAGGTATTGATACGTATCCTGATAAAAGCAGTGCTTGTAGGGAATAGGCTGGGTTGTTGGGGGGGGGGGGGGGGGATCTTGCACCCCCTAAGTTACATTATTCAGGTACTTGTATGCAATGCTGCACACTGGCACTGGTCCAACAGTCCAGGACCAGTAAAAATCACTGTTGGACCAGGAACATTTTCAGGGATGGACGAGTTAAAAATGGAAAAACAGGGTGCCTAAAAAACTGATCCAGCAGACAGGTCGGGCCAGTAGCAAAAAAAGAAATGGGTTAGTGTGCAGCCCTGCAGTATGGCAGTAACAGTTAAGAGAGAGGGGAAAAACAGGGAGAGAGAAAAAAAACAATGAGCAGGGCACTGGGCGTGAAAGATTAAAAATCATTACATGATCTCATACGGGATTACATTATGTTGGTTACAGGTGAGTAGCCTAGCGTAAAGCTGAACTCACAGCCCTTTCCATTTGGTGTGTGGAGTCACCTCAAAGTTGCCATGGAGTTTGACACGATAGTGATGAGGAAGAACAGAACTCTAATGATCCAGTTCCAGAAGTACAGTGGAGCAGCCGGCAGAAAGAGAAGAGGGAATTAGAACTGCAGTGGAACTATACAGACACAAGAATACGCGGGACTATTAACGCAAGATGTGCTAAGGGTTATTGACCTAGTTTCTATGGTATAATGATGGTTTATTTTACATCGCAATAGATCAGTGAATTGAAGCATAAAACCACCCATTTTTTTAAGCTTTGCAAACAGCACGGAATTCCTGTTCATGAATAATTAAATACTCAATCTGCTCCAACAGCTTCGACACTCACATGTTTCCTGTGATCACAAGGAAACTCATGTTGTTGCAGTTTCTTTTCATTCCTCATGGATTTAGAAGAAACATTGAAAGGCACAATTCAGTTGCTAGGTGCATTAGATATATGTTTGCGAAGGCAGGCACATCAGAAAGTCAAAAAAGAAAGAAGAAAAAATAACCAAAAAAGAAAATAGTTGTTCCACTAGTTTCATTTTGGTATAAAAGGAATTTGATGCCAAGTTACACCAAGGCCGTAACTGTCACCCAATCTTAAAATAAACCCTCAACCTTGAATATTCAGTGTCTATGAAATAGAAGAAAAAACATTAATGAATGGGAAAAAGTTCATAGTCCTTTGAAATCAAATCTTGCATAAAAAACTTGTATAGATCTATGCATGCATATATTTAACAGCAAAAGTTTTCTGCTTGGAGCCTAAGAAGACATTGGTTCACAATTATAGTAGAATTATAAAAAGGAAACTCTGTGAAGGATGTTGATTTCACAACTTTTCGCCCGTAGCGCTTTGTCAAGCCAATGGCAGATCAGTGGCAAGTCATTGGGCAAATCTACACAATGCATTGAATGGCAGCGACAATTTTGAGAATGTTTCATGCTGCGAATGTGGCCGTCGGCACCAATTCGCAAAATTTCATGCTGCAAAATTTGTATGGTTTTACAGTAGTATCCTGCTGGCATGGTTGGAAAAAATCTTTTGAGTTCCACAAGCAAAAATTGGCTTTGTTTTGTGGTTTATGACATAACAAAGCCAGGAATGACTTTAGAATGTATCTAGATGGATATACCGTAGCCCGTATGTGCTCATTAGAACTGATTATAGGTGGGCAGTCTTCAAATTTTCACAAAGGTTAGATATGATAATCGTATTAAATCAATTGCAATCTTTGAGCATTGTCTTAAAACTGAGATGCTGAGAAGTTTCGTCGTGTAGAAACAGCATGTATTGTACGCACCAATTAGTTTTGTCTTAAAATAGATTTGAAGTCAAACCGTGCTTGTCAGTCTTTTATTCTTTTATTCACATGCAGGCACGCACGTAGAATGTTTAAGTTGAATGAGGCGAATAATTTGCAGGGTGTGGACGCGTTCTGGCATGGCTTACGAAGATGAACTGGCAATCATATTATTTGCGACTGTATGATAAACAAGCATCTGTCCACATCTCGTATGACGTTGATGGCTCAAAGTGTGCATGGTGGGGGGGGGGGGGGGGGGAGGAGGGATTGTGCCTGTACAAATTTAGAGGAAAAAAAGACACTACTAATTATAGGAATTTGTAAACAGAGAGGTAAAGAGTTCACGTGCAACGATATTTGTAGCAGCTTCGCCGTCAGCCGAGAGAAGAAATACCACCTCTGCTTCTGTTCGCCCCAAAATGGAGCGCCGATCTCTGCCTGTGCCGGTGAGTGGAAAACAACAAAAGGGGGAATAGATAAGAATCTCAGATTTTTTCGGCGCTGCCAGCCGAGTATGTCACGCAGATGGCTATCTGGGTAGTCTGCCGCGGCTGTTTGTTCATTCCCTTGCTCTCTGTCTCTCTCGATGTCTGGTTCTTCCAGCTGTAGTAGTAGTAGTAGTAGTAATAGTAGTAGTAGTAGTAGTAGTAGTAGTAGTATGTAACTTGGCAGACTTGACGTACCGCAACTCTAGCTCTGACCATGCGAATGCTGCTCTGCTGACTTCCTGTTTTTGTGCCATATCTTTTTAATCCTGTTTTTTTGCTATTTCAATTAAAGAGGTCAGAAAGTAACCGTGTAATGTTTCAATTCAAGCCAGTTCCATTCAATAGTTTACTCATTTCCATGTTTTTTTAATTGTTAAAGGAGAGCATGTCCTTGACGAACATAAGGATTTTGTTGTTGTTTTTGTGTTGTACCCCCCCCCCCCCCCCCGGTGCATTGCATGTTATTCTTGTGATGTACATGTAACCGTACGTCTGATTAGCATGGTATTCTGCACATATCCTGATTTTTCCCTCTAGAGAAGCAAATTAGCTTCATCAGTTGCTTTTTAATGTTAAAATTTTAGAGATTTGTTGTCTTTTGTTGGGGAATGATGTTTTATAGCTAAGTGAGATTAGATGTTTATAAGCAAGTGACTGAACTAGGAAAACGTCCATTTAGAGATGATTTGCTTGAGTTGGAAAAAAGATATGCTGCCTTTAACTGAGCTTTGGAGTTGGGGGAGGGGGGTGGGGCAGGAATAAAAGCTGCCTAAGCCAGACGACCTTGACTTTGTAATAGGAGAAGGTCGTATGTTGGAGAGGAATTTGGTTCCTATGGCAGAGTGGTGATCTCGTGTTCTGCATAAGAAATGTGTAGACTGTGGGGCTGGATGTGGGGTGAAATGAGAGCATCACCAGTCCCGGCCTAGTGATGGGGCAGATCATGGTCCATGGGCAGATCATCAGTGTGGCATGTCACTAGTGGGGATCGTCACAATACCACAAACCAACCGCTGGTGCAATGATGAGATTAAAATTTATGCAGGACGTCTTTAGCCTTGTTATATTCCTCCATTTTTTGTTTTGTTTTGTTTTGTTTTGTTTTGCTTTGTTTTGTTTTGTTTTGTTTTGTTTTGTTTGATCCATTGCCTACTGCAAACCAGGTACATGAGTTAATTGTAACCCATAGGAATTATCAAATCTCCTAGGCAATTGATTTAAATGCTGCTCATTGGGAGATACAATGTACAGTAGTCGGGAGGAAAACTCCAAGGTGACTAGAAAGCAATCTGAGTATGTGATTGTTTGACTTCATCAACTGTTGGCAGATTGCCCTTGAATGAGAGTTAATTGCTTGGTAGTAGGGGAGGTGAAAATGTTTTTGCAGATGTCGAGGGCTTGCATTCTCGTTTGAGAGATTTGGAAAGACAACAACACACTAGCACATACACTGTACCTGATAAGTGGAATTACCGACACATTTTCAGACCTCTGTCCTCAAATACGATCAACTCTGAAAGATACTTTCATGCTGCTTACTTTTGTAGCTGTTCCTTGATATCCAAACAAACAATTCAGTGATTCCAGTCCCTGCATATTTTTTTCTGCATATTTATGTTTGTTTGTTCATTTCCATCTGAGAAGATGGCTGGATAGCCCATACATTATTCACCTACGTTAATCCGGTCTTCCATGGGGTCCAGTTGGATGTGAGGTGAGACCACTTCAGCGGGTTAAACGCCCTGCTCTTTACAATGAATGAATGAAGCGGGATCTTGTACGTGCATAAGTTGTGACTCTCTCATACACGGGACCTCCATTTTATGTCCTGATTGATTGCAGTCTTCCAAATAATAAAAAAAAATGAATCATATTTTAATAGCAACAGTCACTGCAAAAGTTTTGCACTCTCGGGATAAAGAATCTACAGTCGTGATGCCAAAGCATGGCCGGAATTCCAGTCTTTCAAGAGATGCCCTCTCCATATGCAACAACTGTGTGATGATCACACACTTAGTATCAGATGATATGAATGAATATTTGATTTGATTCGACTGAAAGGCTATTTATCATCGTAAACTCTTATCGGTGAAGAACACAGGAGCGAAACGTCCCGGAATGAGAGATGATGTACAAGGTTTACTGGTTCTGGAGACCAACTTGAGAGGCAGGTTTTCTTTTACCACCAGAGTTCGGTGACAGCCGGGCACAGCTGTGCATTCGTGCACAAAACATTGCAGGCATTTTTCCATGGCTGCCGCTCAAATCTCGCTCCCCCCGGATGAATTCTGGTGATGGATGGCAATCTGTCGATGATGACTCTCTTCTTATTGGATGTTTGGGCTCCACTCACTTTAAGTTTGAAAAAGAAATATAGCCATATTTTCCATCATCTAGCGGGTAAGCCCAGAGTACTTTCTATCCTCTATACCCAAGAACTTTTTAAACTGGTTGCACCCTTTCTCGCCTCTTATCTTCTTCATCTATTGTAATGATAGATTTCATTTGGCATGTTAATGGTTGTTATTGAGATATAGGCTAA
Organism: Diadema antillarum; assembly: GCF_040938485.1. Lineage (NCBI taxonomy): Eukaryota > Metazoa > Echinodermata > Echinoidea > Diadematoida > Diadematidae > Diadema > Diadema antillarum. Next base: position 217,343 of record NW_027271525.1, on the reverse strand, counting down.
ATGTCATCATTATTTTTAGCGTAGCTGATGTTGCGATCATCTTTATCGTCACTGCGTCATCATCAATGCAGTTACCACAAGATGCCAGTCTAGATGTCTAGAGAAAATACACCCTTGTTTAGTATCAGTCTCCTAATCAACAGATGACTAGATAAGTGAATGACATCTTGGATCTGTGGTCAAAGGTTAGGCACATTCTAGAAAGGTTGCTCAAATGAGGAAGTTATGAAAATGGGGTTTGCTTCTCCAATGATTTGCCTGATTTAACAGTCACTCGACAAACATCTGCAATGAACCCTTGCCTGGCGTTCCTATCTTGCAATCTCAAAGTATTGTATAGCGGATCTTCGCAAGGATGCAGCCACCATTGGAATATGTAGATGGATTTTGATAGTTTCAGCTGTGTGGAGATTATGTGTATATCCACCTTCATGCCTTATAGCCGTGAATGAAGAGCAGGTATGCTAGATTGCTAGATAAGAAATCCCTTTTGTCAGACATGCCAAAATTAGCAAATGCAAAGGTGAAATATGGAAGATCTATCATGTTTGTTTGTTTGTGTTCTTAACCCCTCAAGTTCCCCCCAAAAAACACATGTCTATGGTTTCCTGTACTCCAATTCTGCATGCACATTCTTGCTCTTCTTTGCTAAATTGTCATAAGGTTGAATGGATAAGTCATTTTATTTAAACCTTAATTTGGTCACGTATGGTTGTTTATAATGATGGTTGCAGAATTATTAATAATTGTGTATCATTTTCTCAAATACATGGTGTGTAGTAAGATTCAAGGTTGCAGATTCAGCGATGGCAAGGTAATGATTTCTGCAACAATGTTCCTCCAGGATTTGATGGCTTAATAATCAAAAGAGATACACTTGGTATTTTGTTCACTCACCAAATTCCATGATGGGAGTGGGCTTCACTGCCCACTGCAATCCTTATACAAGTTTGTTTGATTTTTGCTGCTCTTCAGTTGTTTTGTTGTATAAGCTCAGTTCTTTTGTGTCAAAAGTTAACTGTTAGGATTTGTGCGATAAACATGTTCACTGTAGGATGTAAAAGGATTCAGCTGTCCTTTATGTGTGATGTTTATTAATGGAGTACTTCAGTTGAGATGAAATGGCAAAAAGGTGTATTTTTTTCATCATTATTCATTACAAATGATGGCTCTATCTCCTTAACATTGAAAATTAAGCTTCCAGCATTCTTAGAAAATATTGTATCATTTGCTGCTCAATGATGAGTTAAATTTTAGACCTTATTCGTTTCAACGATCAAGATGAATCATAAGTTTGTCGTCTTTAATAATGTATTCTCCAACCTTGCGTGGTTTCCTCTCATTTTCTCTTGTTTGATCCTGCAAACTTGTTTGGTTTCATCCCACTAAAATCGATAATGGGTTGCGTCAGAGTTATTGAGTGTCTTCTTTTAGCACATGCCACTCAATGTGATTGCTCTCTAGATTATTCAGTGATTTTATATAAGTTTGTGATTGGCACAATGATAAGGGAAACCATAAAACTCCTTCTTTATTTTGCATGCAAAATATGTTTAGCATATTCAGAGCAGCATACAATGCCTGGATTGCGTTATGTTCTATTTCTTTTGACTATTCTTCATCTGACCCTGCACCACAAAACACACAAAAAGTCGCCAGACATGGATTTTTAGTTAAGGGCAGATTCTGAAAGAGCAGACTCTAAGCTTTAGAATAATGTATAACTCAATTCAAATAGACTTCCCTAACCCATGTAAATACCGAAAAGGAAGCACACACTCGGGAAAAGTGTGAACTGAGAAAAGAGGCTCTGAAGTAGTGTCTATTCAAGTGCTTGATCTTTACCAAACCATGCTGGCTGTGCAATGAATGGGACAAAAAACAGGATGTAAACAACCAGAGCACCAACAATGAAGAAATTATCAGATTAAGCTGAAATTTAGCATGCTCTATCAACACATTATGTCCATAAGTAATGCCAACTTTCAAGGCAGTAGCATTTTTTTATCCTTTTAAAAGTTATTAGACTTGAAAGTGAAGAGTATGCAAAGGATTTCAGGGTATGAAAGGGGGCCACTAAGACATATCTGTTCATTCTACTCTCCCCCCAAAAAAGAGTTGTAGAAAGACTGCTCAAAACACACTTTCCCATTCATGTTGTGATCCCAAACTTAAGAATAATGTAGAAGAAGGATAACTCTTTCAGAAAATATGAAAAACTTAAGATTGACTCGGTTGACCCATTTCACCTTTTTTGAGTCCTCATGTGAAATCAAGGGGTGCGACTTTGTGTTCGTTTTGTGATGCACGGTCACATATTGTAACTCATCATTTCTTTTCCTCTGTGCTTCATTAATCTTCTTTGCTACAAATTGCTTGGAATTTGAGTTTGTTATATATATGAATTCATAACTCATCACATGACTTTGATATCATGTGTCTGCTTCATTGGCTCAGATCTGAGGAGGAAGGACCATAGTCATCAAGTTCAGGGGTTTTTGGAACTTGGCAGCCTATAAGACCGAATCACATGAATTGTAAAGCTTACGCTGTCTGAGTGTGCTCTGGTTTTATCACTTTATGTTTTAATGTGCTTTGTGTGCAGTGCCAAATAGTAATGAGAATAGTGTATACTAGTATCTGGTATTTGCACTACTGAGGACAATGTGAGAGTCTATGGACATTTAATGCCGACTCCATCGCAGTACTTGTGTAACTAAAAAAACAGTGGTCGAAAAATTTGTACACATCAGTTACTGTAACATCAGAAATGTTTACGTGCATTTTAATTTCGCAAATTTTGCAAGAGACAGGATTCGTGGATTTTGCAAGAGACAAGATTCACAAAATTTAAATGCACATGAAAGTTTTTGATTACACTATATGCATTGAATGCCAGTGGCAATTTACGAAAATTTCGTGGCGCAAAAAAAGACCATTATTGGCTTCAATTTGCGAAAATATCTTGCTTTACACTATGACTCTGCAAGTTTTTGCGTAGAGTAGATTGCTCTCAATAACCTTTTAACAAAATGTTATTTAAAGATCTATTCTAAAAATGGCTGATTATCAATGGAGTATAAACTTAGTTGCTTCCATGGAGTAATGGGTTTGAAAGGTGGGCCATAGGAGCGTACACTGATAATTTAGTGGATATAAAAAACTGCACTGGCGTAAAGCTCAATAAAACTGCAGGGAAATAAACTGGAATTTTCATTGTGACCGCAATAGGCTTTTTTTGCAAATCCTACATTAGGTTTCGATGTGAGAAATTCTACTTTGAAACTGTGTTCTGTGCGGACAACAGGGGGGAATTTTTAGAAAAAATGGAAGGGTTTTAAAAGGGTTTTCTCCCTTTGGGGAAATACCGGTAGGTGTCCGTATCCTTAAGACTTCTTTCTGTATTCTGACGAAACCTCTGAGGATTTGTGGGAAAGCTTGGAGACCTGTCTAGCCTTGTTTCCTGCCATTAACTTGACCAGACGTTCTTTTCTGCACTCATCTCTCAAAACTAATGGTTATTTGCTAAGTTTTCAATAGCCACATTTCATCGTTCCTAGTCCAGCAGTTGTGAGAAGTTCTCTGAACACGGAACAGGTCAGACCATGATCAAAGTTGGCCTCTGTAAAAAGTTTAGGGCTGAGATGAAAAGTTCTGGTCGTAGATATTTGCATATCATATGTACATTTTTTTTCCCTCTCCCTCTTCCTTTGACTAACAAATGTTTGCAGTCGGGTAGCAGGTCGTGTATTATTCAGAGTGTGCGTTTGCGTGCCAAATGCCATTTACGGCTGAAAAGCCGCCTCCCTTTGACCGCTGAGCGAAGGTCGGCCTCTTGCTTCCAGCGTTTTCTTACCTTCCCACCACATAAAAGCCCTGTCAGGACGACAATTGATTCCTTCGCACGCACCCAATTGATCCTTTGTCGGAGCTTACAGGGGCGCAAAAGATGCAGGCCTAGTTTTTTTTTTTTTTCAATGGTTCCGGGAACGTAACTTGGCTTTGTCACTACAATACCCAATGTTATTGAAACCCCATTGTTGCTAGAAAAAAAGGAAGAGATATAAGGCAAATGTATCTATATATTTACAGTCAGACACTCCTGCTACCTGTTGGAGGGGGGGGGGGGGGGCTCTTTATGTTTACACTCATAGCCAAATCCTTCTCATTACCACTCACAATACCAAATTCTACCCCCATTTCCCCTTCCCCCATCTAATCTACCCTCGCATCCCAATCTGTCTTCCGTCTTGTACCCCATCCCCAACGCAAACCGAGTTGTGTTTATGGGTCATTGCATCTCGTCTATTTGGTCGGCCCAGCGCTGATCGCATACGCTGATGAGGTTTACCCAAAAGTGCCACTGCACTCCAAAAGTTCTTCAGGTTTCATGTTCACAAGGTATCTCATGGGCTCTTTTGGGGATCGGGATGGGGGGGGGGGTTAATATAGTGATGACGAAGTGCTGAGTTCAAGAATGCCATCACTATCATGATTCCTATGATCACAGTGCTAATGTGTGTGAGGTGGTAGAGTATAACAGCTGAAAGACATTGATGTGCTTATTTAAATGATGGGCTACTTGAGATGAAGGGTTGGCAATATCATTCCCCCCCCCCCCCACTCCTTTACGCGTTCTTTATCAGCATTACAAATTTGCTAGATGCGTGCCACAATGGTGACATATGCTGGAGGGAGTTATGCATACTTACATACCAGCGTTGGATAGTCGGTAATGGACCGTGTCCGATGGAAATGGTAAACCGACCTGAAATGTGCCGGCAAGTGTGTGTGTGTGTGTGTGTGTGTGTGTGTGCTGCTGCTAATGGTGCAAACTATGAAATGATGCTCATGCATTCTTATGTTCTGTAACTTTAACTTCTAATGAGATGTTTTCACAACGCTATGGGGTTTTCTTTGCCAATCAGATCTCAAAGCGCACAAAGGGTTAAATAGATGTATGTAGAGTGAGAGAAAGATAGAGGGAGGAAGAGAAACATCAAAAGTAATAAAAAAAAAATGAAGAAAATAATGTGGGCAAGAAGATATGTGATGTGTACATACTAATAAACTTGAAAAGTTTTTAAGCACACCACTTATACCAGGAATTTCCAAGCAACCCATATCAACAAGCAGACAAATAAACAAACTAGAAAAGCACTCGTAGAGCACATACCTCCGCCAAGCAGCTCATTTCCACCCATTATATGCTCATGCTGAAAATTGCCCAATTTCCCGATATCTAAGCCTTTTGTTTACGTCATCAGCTTCCAGCTACACGGCGCCTCGCCCGAGCGAAGAACACGTTTATAGAGCTTGTACGCAAACCTCAAATACTCACAGCTTGAACTCCCAAATTAATTGACCCTATCTGCTAAAAGATTTTTATAAAACCCATCAAAAATCCATACAAACTCCTGGATCACTACCAAAATTTGATCATCTATTTCTTGTGTCATTATCACTATTTCATGCAGGTTTCATTCAAATTCATTTATAACTTTTTGAGTAATTTTGTAAACAGACAAACCAACGCCGATGATCACATAACCTCCTCCTTCCTTGGCGGAGGTGACAAAGAGGAAGTATGTGGCCTCAAGAAGACGGGGGAACTCACTGTTTGTCTCACACTGACCATGATAAGACACTGTAATTCTACGGGAAGTAGCTATGTCTTCCTGTCACTTCAAAACATGAAACACTTGAAAAGTTTGTTGACATCGGCGAATCAATACCGGGATACGTTTCTGTTTTAACAGCCATTTATAACAGCCGGGAGAAGGCGGACAATAAAGACAGCGTCCAAGAAGTGCTGTAGGATGCCGAAGATGATTTTATTCTTGGTGCGCAACACCTAAAGAAGGTTTCACTTCCTGTCATAACAAGTCTGAACAACTCACTAGCTGGAAACTGCAGACAATTAATGACCTATCCTCAAGTCTGTGATGGGGAAAACTATTCTTGCTGCAAGACTGATATGTAATAATGTGTGGCATTTTATGCTTTACCTGAACCATGAAACAAAATCATATTGCAATGCATGTGTAGACCTAAAAATTAAAAAAACCCACACACACACTTTGATAGTGGAATTTGTAAACAGGAAGTCAAAGCATGATGATATTCTGAACAGCTCCATAGTTTGTTATTCAAGCTAGTCATCTCAAATGTTATGCTGTCAGTCAGTAGCTGCCGTCACACTGGCATAAGATTGCATAGTTTAAGATTACAAAGTCTTCTCAAAGTTTGCTCGTCCATCCACACTGACAGCTAAACTTTTCGATGTTTCATTTCTCGAAGTTAGGGTCAGTGGCGCGAATGCGCAACAAAGAAGAAAGTGCTCGCCATTTTGACAGCTAATGATTGTGATGTAACAATGTACACACGTAGGCCTATATCCAATGAGGCACCGCCCACAAATCATCGAGTGATGCCGCAAACAGGTGGTGGACTGGTCACTTGATAAGCTTTGCAAAGTTGTGGTTGCAAGCATTCAAATTCCCCTAGATTGAGTGGGAAGTTTCCCAAGAAACTTCAAGATCTTAAACTTTGAGACCTTAGACTTTGTAATCTTTTGCTAATGTGACCACAGCTTCAGTGTAGTGAAACCTCATTTAAGCAGTGCAAGGTGTATTCTTCGTGGAATAGATGATGTCTGGTCAGCCTTTGAAACAGACTACCACATATCGGACCTTTCTCTTCGTCGGCAAGAAGTTGTTAACAGGTGCAATGTTGCAAAATGTATGAAATTCCGAGAAAATAGATATTGCAACCATAGTTTTCTGCGATATTGTAGCTTAAATAGAGATTGTCATTAATCTTATTGGTCAGGGCGTGGCATCCTGGTTACTGATTGGTTGTGCGTAGACCACTGCTGCTAGGCTTGAATGAGCATCATGGAGGCTGTTCAGAGTATACCTTTTATCATCGAGGGGTGAAAACTGTCTTACCTCTCCTTGATCACAATTGGGTTGGAAGGAAAACTTTAAAAGCGGTTTTCTCAAAACGCTGATTTCCTTGACCACTCGACATGGTCACACAAAATCATTTATATCTTTGCAACTGAGTACTTTTATGAGTCGTGTCATAATGAAATTAAAGTAGAAGAGTAAGGGAATAATGTCATGTCATTTGAAGATAATCAACCTCCCTCGACTTTCGGATCTTTTTGTTGTAGCGGGTCACATATTGTCTTCAAGGCTGCAAAAACATCAAAGACCCACCCACCTTTCGCAGAATCCTTCAATTGAATATCTATAAGCTGAACCAAAAAAAAAAAAACAGGAGAAAAATATTTTAGACTCCCCACCAGACAATGTGATAGCTGTCTTTGATATCAAAGGTGGGCACACTGAACAAAGAAGTCATTTATAAAATAATGTGTTTCTTAGCACACTCATGTCACTCAGGTATGGCTGTTTACTTGAATTATATGTGTTCTCTCAAATACATTCACTTCTTGAATTGCACTGGGCCCATTGTTGGGTCTGAAGGTGTTTTCTAGTTAAGTATTTCTAGATTTTAGATCCATGTCTACAGTCCGAATGATTTGACCTCTGAAACAGTATGTACGAGATGGAGCTGGCATGATTTAATAGTCATGAGAATTCAGAAAGCTATTTTTTTTTGTCTATGTGAAAACTCCTCTTAGTTGAATTCCACTGGTCACAATATTCACAAATTTATCCAATATTTTGCTCACTCTCGTGCCTTATGCTTAACTTTTTTCATTCGAATCACCATTCTCTAAAGGGTAATGAGCTAAGTTTCCTTCCAAAAAGTAAAAAAAAAAACAGAAGAAATCTCAGGGTCTGACGTGAAATTGGCCGTTAACGTGTCTTCAATATGCAGAATTTAGAAGAAGCAATATGGTTAGTCCAGATGGACACGATTGATTGCTTGTGGAGGAAAAATTCTTTGATTGCTCTACGTGACTAATGGCCAGCAGCATTCACTTAAAATTTAGTCATTCGTGCTGCTCGTTGCAAACCTTTGGCATCAACAAGTGCATGTCTCTCTCTCTTTTTTCTTCTTTCCCCCACCGGAATATATTTCAACATTTGTACAGTTTGTTTGACCAGGGGATTTATGACATGCAACCACTTTGGACAGAGAGGCATGTTCCAAAGGGAGATTTATAGGGCGTTCAGACGCAAAAAAAAAATTATACTAGAACAGTATAGCCATACCAAAACGGTATAGCTATACGATGAATTTACATACTGAATGCTGACTAACGAAACAACGTATAATGAACCGACGCTCAGAGCATCGTTTCGAACCAGAACTCGATAACTGATAAGCATTCCATCGTGTCCGTTGTGCCTCTGAACGTATGGCTACCGTAGAACGGTATAACTGGGCGGGGCTTAATGGGAGCGAGCATGAAAGGTGACCCCATAGCTGTCTCTCATGACCATAACAACATGTGCAGTGACAAACTGTACATCTATACGACATTTTCAGGAATGCTTGAAATTAGCATCTGAATGGTCTGTCGGCTATATGATGATTTTTTATACATCGTTTCTTTATCGAGTTTTGGCATAAACTGGCTTGCGTCTGAACAGTGGGTTAGAAAGAAATATCTTTATCGATATGCACCTGTATAAAGTGAGCTTTGATATCATCTTTTTTTCTTTCTCTTTAGCTCTCTCTCTCTCTCTCATGGAGTGGGTATGTGTTAAGGTCAAACACAGCTGGGGAGCAGTGTACACTCTGCCATTGGTACACACAGTATGGCTTTTACTCAACTTGTGTTAATAACAATTCCAAGGTCAGCTACAGTGCTATTGACCAATGGCCTCACCTCCCTAAAATAGCAGAATCATTGTTGCTTTGACCATGGTAAAATTGAGGGTCAGGGTGGTTTTTTTTTTTCCCCCTCCAGCAACAGAGACAATGTACATCGAGTGATTTCCCTTGATCCATTATTTTGTTGGTGTTGTTGTTGTTGTTGTGACTTTTTGTCTTTGACTTTTCTAGCTCGAGCCAGCCAATGACAGACCTGGCTACGTCCAGTTTTGTGAATATACAGTATGTCCCCCCCCCAAAAAAAAAAAATAAATAAATAAATAAATAAATAAATAAATAAATAAAATAAAAAATAAATAAATAAATACAATCAGATATTTGCATTGATTACTTCCAATATGATTAAACTGTCTGAGTGCTATTTCAGGGTCTAAAAACATAACATCTTACCTGTATTTTGCAGAAAATCCCATGCAATTTGGTTTATAGGTGGTCATTCACAGAGAAATGTGGATCGTTGTAAAGCATGTCATGGGTCTGATTCTTCCAGGTTTAGCACTCACATTTAGCTGCTCTTGGAACTGCATAATAATATGTGAACACAATGAACACTTGGAGGGATGGGATTCCAGACATGCTCTACAAAGATCCTCATTTCTCTTTGACCACTGAAGCAAATCAGACGGCATTTTCTGCAAGATGTGGGTAATACAAGTGTAAGTTATAGTTTCGTACTCTGAAATTGTATTTGGAGTGATTCACTATGTTTAAAGTTATTGTTTCAAAGGGTTCCGTTGTACTCTTTTTTTGGACATATGGTATAGTGTGGATTGTTCTTTTAACTCTCTGATTCATTCTTCCTAACCACTGTAATTTCATCTAATATTACATGTGTCAATGGTATTTCAGAGACAGGATTCCCCACAGAAGATAAGGGATAGTTTATTGATACACATTTCATGTCGCAAAAGGTTCACATCAGAGTTATATTTTCAAATGTTTTATTGAAAAAGTTGTTTTGTGAAAATGTTGCAAAAATGGTAATAAAAGTTTTGTTGCTTTCCTGAAATCCAGGATTTGTGAGATACGAGGTTTTGCCACCCCAGAGACAGTGTGTGTGTGTGTGTGTGTGTGTGTGTGTGTGTGTGTGTGTGTGTGTGTGTGTGTGTGTATCAGCAGTAGTTGTCACCAACGGATGAGGGAGGTAGATTTTGAAGGACAGTGACCTTTTAGAATCATCGGTGGCAACTACCATGCTGTGCATTTCGTTCCAAAAAAGCGAGCAGACATTTTTCAGAAACTGGTTTCTGTTTTTTTTTTTCTCCTCTCTCTGTCTCATTTTTTTTTTTTTTTTTTTTTTTTGGTGGCTGGAGTAGAGTGCAATGAACTTGCAGTGCCTTTTTTTTTTTCATGAGTTTCTTGGCTCAGCTAGGAAGGGTGGGGTGACCATCACGGTGAAGAAAACACATTGAGGCTGTTTAGTGCATCAGACCAACTGAAACTTTTTTTTTCTTGCTCTCTTTCTTTATCTATCATGGCCAGAAATGACCTAGATCTCACTACTGGGAAATCTGCCACAATGATTCGATTTCTTCTAAAGAGACTTACAGAGAGAAGCAGTCTGGGTTTATTTTCCCTGCCGATGTAGCAGACATTTCCCTATCACAAACGATTGTATGTATGTATGTATGTATGTATGTATGTAGTGTGTGTATCAACAATATCCATGCTATCAACATTAAATCTTGAGGGGCAAAATGCTTTTATTAGGTCCTACCCTTTATATGAATGCTAGTAGTATTTGAGAAGTGAGAATGCGTGTGTAACAATTCAAATTTCCGTCAACTGCCTTTTTTTTGTCTGACCGGTGCTGATAGACTCTGAAGTGTCTACCTGCAATAATGTTATATATCATAAAATGGTTTTATGGATTCTAATCAATTGATTGGCTGAGAGCAAGCACATGACCAGTCTTTTATTTCTTTTTACCATTGACTGCATGCTAATAATTGGTACTTATGACCGCTCAGAGATACACATGTGACTGTGGCATGTCATATTTGTCCTCAATGATGTCACAATTGCATACTTTAGCAATGCGCACTCAGTCAATTACAAGCACTCGCTCAATCACCTTTTACGTAAACAAGTTTGCGTTCAGTTCTATTGTGTTGGAATATTTCTTTGCTATGTTTTCTAAAGCTGGGTAATTGACTGGTATTTTCCCATAAAGGTAAGTGAAAAAAAAAAATATTCATAGAACCATTTGATACAGCATATAATGCACAGGTTTAAGTTTGGGACATTAGTGGAGATGCAGCGCACTCTCGGGTATTCACGATGTCGTGCATGTTGAATAAACCATTGTAAACACCATTAAATGCACTGCATCTCCACTAATGCCTTCTCACTTGTGCATTATTTATATAATGTAATTCATACTTGTATATATTAATGGCTATCACCACAGATAAGAGATCTCCTTATCATGCCATGGGCCAATTCTCAGTAAGTGTGCGACCTTGATACACCGCATTGTTTGTAAATAGGTGCCATTAGAGTCATTGACATGTTTGATGTATTCTGTGAGAGCGTCATAAACGATGAGATGTGAGAGTGTCGCGAGTGATGCGTTCCGCGTTAGATGTGACTCACAACAGTCGTAAAGGATGCGCACCCATCTCGCTGGGCCTTTCCCCGTTTTATTGACTCCCCCAATTAGAACTCAGCTGGTAATTTTGTCATGTCTGCGCAGGATGCGCGAGGGGGATGTGACGGCTGTCAGCAGTCGTTAATGACTCAATGGTCAAATTGGCCACTCTTGGCGGTGACCTTGGCACTGACCCCCAGGTGACCTCCACATTGGGTAGTTTGACATTGCAGAAGGGACAGCGTGGAGTGAGGCAGTGGCATGTGACTTCAGAATGATGGCTCCGCTCCTATGATTAACGTGTATGCCTTTGGACACCCAATGTGGCATGTACATGTAGTGAAGTCGGGGGGGGGGGGGGGAGGGGAACTACACATGTGTCAATGTATTTCAGCTATAAAGAGGCGATGAGGAGTTGATAAAGGGGTAGGCCAACTTGAACTAAGAGTATCATGTGAAAAATTTCTGTGGTCTATTCACCATACATAAGATCTTGTCCGTGTATAAGTTAACTGAGTCATAGAGGAATCATACTTTCCGACCTCTTGATTTTTTTCACCTTGCAGGAAGTTTTTTCTGTGAGCAGTGGTAGTAGTAATAGAAGTAGTAGTAGTAGCAGCAGTTATTAATAGTAGTAGTCGTAGTAGTAGTTGCAGTAGTATTAGTCACAGTAATAGTAACAGTAGTGGAAGTAGTAGCAATCATATACCTCATGAATATATTGCTGTAAAAGTGGTTATTTTCGCGTGAGTAGATTTTCGCTCAGCTAGGTAAGATGAATTTCATATCTTCTTAATTCTGCAGAATCAAGGCATTCATTAGTGGAACATATGTCGTGCAAAAATATTTGCTTGTTTTTATATTCGCGCTGGTTTCTGTTCGTGCAAAATACGCTAAATATTTTCACCTCTACTGTAATCCTTCTAATGCAGTAACCTAAAAGTGCTATTGACATTATGCACAAACTGGTTGGAAAGAGTACAAGAAGAGGTATAAGCAACTAATTAATGACCTGGGGGGGGGGGGAAGAGGATATTGGAAATATTATGATTTCTGTATTATCTCAAGTCTTCACCGCCACAAATAATAACATACCGACGCTCCTAATGAGAAGTGTCCAAGGCCAGTTCATGCCTTTCAGCACGTATGATGTGTCTTTATGGAATCTTTTTTTTTTTGTCCCGACATAATCTTTCCCACAAGAAGACAAAGGTAACTACAAAGTACCCAGTCCGCATGAGACATTCATGGCTCATTAATTTTAAGACTTCTTTCATCGTTTTTTGTTCTTTTGTACTCTTTTTCTCCCCCTCTGTTTTGTTTCATATGACACTCAGATTTCCAGTAAACAAGGCAGATGCGCATTAAAGGGATGGTATAGTTTTTGTTGAAATGGGGCTTCAGGCTTTTAAGGTTTTTTGGGGGTAAGATAATGAGAAACCACATATGAAATGTGAAAAAGCATCCAGTGCTACAAGGAAATCAAAGTTTATTTGATGAAAATTGGTTCTGAAGTGGCTGAGATATCCAAAAACAAAGTGGTCATAATAAAAGATGGGAAAAGGTTGGTCCCACCTGTTATTAGGACCACCTTTTTTTGATATCTCAGCCATTTCAAAACCAATTTTCAACAAATAAACTTTGATTTCCTTTTAGAATTACATTCATTTTTCATATTTCTCTCATCTCAAAAAAAAAAAAAAAATCTGAATCCCCATCTCAACCAAACAGTATACCAGCCCTTTAATAGTTTATAAAGTAGAGTGCACATCTTGTTTTATAATTACCGCTTAACCCTCTGAGCCCCACATTAATTACCTGTCTATAGGTTTGTGTGTGCGTGGTGTTTGTGCACATTTGACTCATTGGCTCAGGAAAGGTTTAAACTATTAAAAAACAGGGCACAGCATTGCATGGAAGACACAGTTGACTGATTGTTGAAACAAGAAGACGAGGATAAGGGAAAAGAAGTCTCAGACCGGAAGAGATGAGTGGTTTGAGACCAGAAGGACAGATGAGGACAATGGAGGATGGTTGCCAAGCAACTGAAAGGGAGCAGGTCTAATGAGCAGAGTTTTATGGCTTTTTTTGTTGTTGGCTGGAATAAACATCTAGCAGCATTCTTCTCATAGTCACAGTGTGACATTGATAGAAACAACAACAAAACAAATAAAGCAATGCAACATCAAATTAAATATGCTACGATACAGCTGAGTAAGAAAAGACTCAACAAAATGAGGTAAAAATAAAGTAAAAAGGGGGCAGACATAGAAATGTTTAGTGCAATGTAGGTAGTGTATTTTGAAGCAATTCTTAACTACGAACCAATCACGTTGCAGATTTATTCTGTCGATTCAAAATTTCATAGGCCTGAAATAGATGAAGCAATCAGTTGAGCATTAGAGAAGCAGGTTACCTCTTGTAGAAAATACTGCCAAATAGCGATGTCATTGCATTAGATATTCTCATAAAATATTATACGAAAAAAAACTTCTGCATGAGATATATAAAAGGTTAACTGTCATGTCTTGAAGCCTGAAGCTCAGAAATGTCGTGAGCTTTCAGATGGGGTGGAAGAAAAAATTCAGACAATATTTTCATTTCATACTTCACATATATCAGTAAGTGAGATTCATTTCATCCTCGTTCAGGAGTTATTCACAAATCTGTAAATATTCATAATGCTTCTCATATTTTTCGCCTCCAAAGTGTCTTCCTATTTATTTACATTTCATGTAAGTAATTGGCAGCTGTTGTATATAAAGCTAATCATTGTTTATTTATACACAATGTGTGTAACTGGTATATGTTTGAAAGGGCCCTATCAAAGCCCATCCTTTTCTAGTGAATGGGTTTCCTTGTATTGATGAGAGATATGTCTAAAAACTGAGTGGATATATCCGGAGTTGTTTAGAACTCGTATGGCACACGCTTTTCAGACATCAGAATGTTTTGTCTTTGAAATGAATTGGATTGTGGAGAAGTCAAGTTCAGGGCCGTATGAGTGTTCTTGCTGAATTTGTGTAATGTGAATGGATCATCAATCATACACATCTTCAACAAAGGGCATTAAGTCCTAGAAACAATGCTGCCAAAAAGGATGAACAGATTGTATGTGAAATCTGCAAAGATTATTATCAAACCACCTGTTTTCTATTTTTGCCGCGGTGGCTCGCGTGTCATCTGCATTTAATGGCAGTTCGGATTTCATTGAACAGACAACATCATGCACAAAGACATCTTGTTATGCTCTTTTCACCATACCATTTTGATATGTACTGATATTTGCAAAGCCGTGAAGTGCTCGTTTTAAAATATGTGAAAGCCACCAAGAATGACTTTATCAGCTGTATAGAGGAAAATCACTTTGATTGAACAATGAAGGTGTCATTAATGTAATCATTTGAATACAAATATGAAATTTGTGGAATTTTTAAGTTAGACATGTTTTTGATGAACTGTGATATTACATGTAGGTATGATAAAGAAATAAATCGGACAGGAGACAGATGCAATAGCTTCTGCACTGTTTGTGATTAAAAATGCTAAAATCATTCAATTTTGTGGTATCAGGGCAATTACAGCCCCCCCCCCCCCCCCCCCCCCGAGCTGGTTTGTGGTAAGGTTAGAGTAAAGATTAGGGTTAGAGTTAGGTTCAGGGTTACAGTTTGGGTTAGGTTTAGGATTAGGGTTAGTGGAAGGGGAAGGGTCTGGGGAATTGCCCAGGGGGTAATAATTTCCCAAGACCCAATTTTTCCGATAATCGAGCAAATCTTATCCCATCCCCTTTTACACTGTCTTCATTACTAAATCATTAGCTCTAGAACTATTCTGACAAAGAACATGATACCTCAGACTAGTATTCCTGTAGGCCTAAAGTCCCCAGTTCAAGTCATTGTGTAGCAGTAGTTGTGTCTTTAGGCGAAGAACAAAAAGACACAACAAGGTAGTAATTGCAACCTTTCCTGTGATGTACATTTTCAGACAAAGCTATGCCCTTATGTGGCACGCAAAGACTTAAATGTTCACTGTGATATCTGTTTCTGAGTTTTGCCTCCACACATTCTAGTCAACATGAACACGGCTGGAACTGGAGTTGTCTCTCTATACCTCGAGGCGTGAGCTTCCACCACAATCGCGCCCCGCTACCCCTCCGACAACTTTAAAACTTTGTGACTGTCAAGATCCACTTCTTCCTGCCAGAGGATAACGGTCGAGAGAATAAAATTGCAGTTTCCACTTCCTTATCTTTTCTCCTTTGGGTTGTGACAATCCTTGTCTCAAACAATAACAAAAATCCCCTGATCGAAAGTCCCCCTGGGTTATCTTTGAAGTATCATGCCTGTCCGCAATCCCACAGAAAACTTTTTTTTTTCTCTCCCTCCCCTTTCCTGGCTCAGTTTCCAGATGTAAACTTGAATGTGGCCCCTCAAAGGCGGCTGCACTTCTGAAAATACATCTAGAAAGGAAAACTAAAGTACAAACTCTCTTTCTTTCTTCTAGGTGCTTTGTCCTCTGTCTCTTGCTTCGGAAAAAAAAAACGTTCACAGAGTTCTCCAATCGAAGTTCAAATTCCTCGATCAAAATGGGGTCGTTCTTCTTTGAAGGATACAGTTTCTTTGTGTTCGTTCTCCATGTTTAATTGGAGTTGAGTTTTGTTTTCAGAAGCTTTACTACTCCCGGAGCACTGTACTTTGTGAAAAGGATTAAAGGCAAAGTGCTACTTTTGTGTATTAAGAATTCTACTTCAAGTCAGAAATGCACCATACTGTGTAGACAGAAAGCTGGTCTCTTACTATTTAACCCTTTAGCAACTAAAGTTTCTGCACATAATGGCCTATGGTTCCCTAGAAGGTACAGCAATATTACTCCCATTTCAACAAGTTTCTAAATTATGTGAAATAGCTCACTGAATGTTTATTTTATCTTATTTAGTTGTCTATTATATATATGTTTATTTGAAAGCCTAAGACTTTGTCAAGAGAATGTTGTCACCAAGGCATTTCTGACATACTTTTGTTGACCTTTGACCCCTTTCAAATTACGTAATTATATATTCTATATGAAAACAATAAATGTGGTAAAGCATAAAACTACTGTATGAAAAAATGGACAGGCGGTTTCGTACAGTTCAGTAACTAATGAGTTAAGGTTTTGAAGATGAAAATGATTCAAACCTGACACCATAATGTAGAGAAAATCAGGTTCTTTAACATATTCAACACCAATATTAAACTCAATACCTCAAAAATTGTAATAAAGACCTACTGGTTCTCAACCAATGATATGTCAATGCTTTTTGTTCTTTGTGCCAACTTTTCTGGTAAGATTGTACCTTTTTTCTGCCTCTGAACTGTCACAAAGGCTTAAAATCTTGTGAAAGTTTTGTTTTTATGTACCGTGGTATACATTTTCTCTTTTTTTCTCTTGTGATATAGATACTTAAATGATGTGTGTTCAATTCTCAATCTGTTTGGTGATATCAATGTTCAATTCATTGACACAGACTGCCACAGTACCAGTAAAAAATGCTGAAAATGAACAACTTACCATTTTATGTTGGCTTGAATAGTGATCACAAAAAGCTAGTAATTTCACTTCTTGTTATAAAATGCAACCAGTGTCATTTTTTACCTCTTATTTGTGGATTTTTACGATCTTTTAAAGATGGTTTCTTTAAAGTTGAAACTCCCTAAGAATGTTGATGAAGGATATCACTTCATTCCTTGTCATGAATCTGCATCATGTAAAGAAATTGATGAAAGCTGATATGAAAGCCAATAGGAGTCTTGTGTGCTGCTGCCTTCTAATTTGTTACTAGATTTCTATAAGCTGGAAATATGGGAATCTTCAATATTCTGTTACTGTTTTTATCTTTCCTGATTTTATCAGCACTTTCGCTGAATCTTGCCGTTCATTGTACTCATCATTCCGTTTATCAGGGTCTATTCGGAGCAAGGATGGGATTTTTACCCTTGAAGTCATGGAAGCGCAGGCTCACAAAATTCGCTATGTGAACAGGGAAAGGCAAACCTGGTCTTGATTTTATCAATGGAAGTTTTCTTCCGTTTCCCTGGTCCTCCTCCGTGAAATAACAGGAAATGATGTCCCATAACAACTGCTCAAGGAGTGGCAGAACTCTTTAAGCCACTCGAGGGGAGAGTAACCTTTTTTTCTTAAGTGTCTGCCTGCTATGGTTTCACAGGGGAAAACCAGGTTAATGGATGGTACATAGACTTGATATAGCTATTTTTGTTGTATTTTGTTTTTGTGTCTTTTGTGTGTGTCAATCATAGTTTTATGATTTTAAAGTTTCGCTGGGGATGTTTTGGCTGTGGTTAGGATTTATTTTGTAGTGATCACATGATTTGATCCTAGGAAATTGTGATTTCCAAGACATACATGTAGCAGACAGGAAGAATCCTGCTGATATCATTCAAGGAAATATATGCACAAATGATTATGGCAGTAGATTTTAGGCATAAATTTTGTCTTTAATTGTTTCGTTGCCACTGTAAAACATGATATTTTCATGGCATGAAATTTTCATGAATTGGAGCCGACGGCCTTTTTCACGGCAAGAAATTTTAATGAGTTGCCTCTAACATTCAATGCATAGTGTGCACAAGAACTTTCGCATGCATTTAAATTTCATGAATCTTGGCTCGCGAAATTCGCACACTAACATTCCTTGTTTTACAGTAAGTTTTACTGCTATAACCATTGTTATCAATACTGTGCAGTTGTAGATCAGTAAAAGTTTGCAGTACTTTTATAGGCAAATCTACCCCAAATGTTATATATATATGTAGAAGTATGTGGATTCAGGGAATGCAGAATAGATAGCTCACACCAGTGATGTTTGAGGAAAGTCAGATAATCCATTCAAAAGCTATGAGTCTATAATTTTGTTCAAATCACAAGCTTTTATCATCGGACAAGAAGATTACAACAATTCATGATGTCACAATAAAGGAACAATATGGCTTACTAAGTAGGCACCTACTGAACTAACAATTTGCAGTGGAAGTTTATCTTTATGATTCAGATGACATCAAAGAGATTTCACCCTACATCCTGGCAACAGTTTTTGTTATTCTGAAGGTTCAGTAATCCAATAATGAAATAAGATTTGTCATTCCAAAGGTTTGTTGATCAGAATATTAAACAAGGTTCGTTATTCACAAGGTCATCAATCCAAAAATTCAAGGTTCATTGTTCCAACGTTTCATTAATCCAAAAATGAAAAAAGGTTCATTCATCCAAAAATGAAAAGGTGCCGGCTGACAAAGCTCCTGAATTACAAACCTTGTTTCTTTTTTGTTTTAACAAACCCTCAGAATAACAAACCTTTTTTTTTCCATTTTGGAGTAATGACCTTTGGAATAACAAACCATATTTATTTTTTTGGATGATTAAACCTTGGGAATAATGAACCTTAATTCATTTTTCGGATTGATGAGCCTTTGGAATAATGAACCTATATTTTATTTTCGAAGTAGTGAACCTTCAGAATAACAAACCTTAGTTCATTTTTTTTGTATCAATGGACCTTTGAAATAATGATCCTTATTTCATTTTTGGATAAAATCAACCTTCAGGATAACAAATTGTAACTGTTGAAGCACCTTGGTGTGGTGGACAAGGTACTTTGATGCCTAGACAGGTAGCCCTGGATTCAAATCCTGCCAATGTGTGCCCATTCTTCTTGGATGAGATGCTTTACCCACAATGTTACACTTGACCCAGGTGTTTAAAATGGATACTTGGTATTACTAGCGTAGTGGGAGGGGCAGAGCCCACTGGAAGGTCAATACTATTACTGAAATTGCTAACATGGGGAAATAACAGCATATCATTATCATTTTGAATTGTAGGGCTATGCAAGTGTCTGTCATTGTTTGTTTGTTTGGTTTCTTTTTTTGACACTTTGTGTTATGGTCTTTCATAGTACCTGATAGCCTGTGTGGTTTTCTTCGTATTTCTGCTGTGCAGGTGTTTCCATGGATAGACCTGTCACGGAAATTGTCCCCGTGACTCATTCGAAGAAGTTTCCCCCAGCCCCGTTCAGATGGACAGGGAGGATGTTTGAAAAAAAGGGGGGAACCAGGGAAAGAAAGAAAAAAGAAGTATTAGAAGGGAGGTTTAGATTATTGGAGCTGACGTTTGAATGATTAATGGCGTGCCTCTGGGATGGTGATTCCCCTCCCCGCACCCCTCTTCATCTATAGATTGGGATGAGATGGGAGGAAAAGGGGGGAAAAAAAGGGGGTGGGAGTTGGACAGTAATGAGTGGCTAGCAGATGCTGAACCAACCAGTCCTGCTTACCCACGCCCGTTCTTTAATTCCCGCATCATGACGGTTGTACACCATTCTTCAATTATCGCACTCATCGCCATCATCCTTCTTCTCCTCCAGAAAGGGAAATTCCTCCTCTTTGGCTTTTCTTCCGCGTCGTCTCTGATCCTCCCTATTTCCAGCCCGAGTTGGAAATTCTCACTTGTGTGTTTACATTCTTGGCATGCCGGTTGGTATTCCTCAGATCAGCCCCCCCCCCCCCCCCCCCCCAAACCATCAATGCTACAAGGCGGGCACATTGCTGAAACATACCATAAGTAAGGATTTTCAAATCAACTCTGTCTCACAGACACATACAAAATTGTACTTGCACTCACTGATTTGTGAGGAACTCTATTGCAGAGACTCAAACTCTCTAGCTTTGAAGCCATATAGTATGTTTTTCGCAAAAATAATCTACTCTCCAGCTTGAGTATGTATTTCTCTGGCTGTAGATAAAGTGTGTGTCTTCCACAAAAGGATGCATTTTCACCCACTCAGAATTTTGCTTTCTCCCGCCCAATTTTGTGTCAACGTTCAAAAGTAAGGCTATGAAAGGTAGTACCAGAGAGCATACATACCACTGGAGTTTGACTTCAACAAAGGATCTTAGAAGTGATGAGAACTGTCTGTCATCTTCACACTTATTAAGACCCTGTTTACAGTGAGCGAAAAGACCGGCCTCGGCCACGGCCGAGCCGGCCTTCATTTCAGTGTCAACGCACAAAAGGGCAAATGCGGGGCCAAAATTGGCCGCGCCTTTGGCCACACTCTTGAGGTGGTCTTGGCCGCGTTTGAGCCGCGGCCGAGCCCAGCCTTTTCTCAGTGTAAATGCAAACCGGGCCAAATGCGGTACCAAATTTAGTCTGGCTTCCAGACCCTCTACCCATACTATTTCGCTATTCAGGATATTAATGCCTTCAACGTCGAAAAGTAGTATAGTTTAAAGGGTGTGTACAGTTCTGGTCGAGGGGAAGATTTAGCTTTTAACGTTTTGTGAGATATTCAGAAACCACTCTATGAGATGTCAAAGAGCATGCAGTTCTAAGGGGTATCAAAAGTTTATTCGATGAAAATCGGTTTTGAAAAGGCTGAGATATCCAAAAACAAGGTGAAACAAAGCGATACTAATAAAGTTGGGGCATGTCGCCTTTTATTATTAGCACTATTTTGGATATATCAGCCATTTGAAAACCAATTTTCATCAAATAAATCTTGAATCCTTCTTAAAAATACATGCTCTTTCATATTTCATAAGAGGCTTTTCATTATCTCACTTAGGAATGTTCAAAACATGAATCCCTACCTCAACCAGTACTGTACAGTCCCTTTAAGGTGCTTTTGTCCTGCAAAGGATTTTTTCTTCGGCAAAACCCCTTGCTGAACGGCGACTTCGTCGCCGCGGAGTCCAGTTGGCAAAGGGTCTGGAAACCAGACTATATCAAATTGTGTTTGTTTTACAAGCAGAGCGCCACTACGACAAAATACTGGAAGGTTTGAATTAAAAGCCAGGGCCAAGCCCGGCACTGTAAACGGACAGAATTGCGGGGCTCGGCCCCGCAATTGAGGCCGGGCTCGGCCTTGGCTCGGACCAGCCCCGCACTGTAAATGGGGTCTAACAGACAAAGATATGCAGAAGCAGTTGCTGTTACCTGAAGCTAAGATATATTGAGAGCTCTACAATTGTTGGCAAATTGTAGGCAGAGATTCTTGCCTAAAAGAGTGATATATGATTAGCAGAATCAGCCAGAAGCTTCTTTGATACAAGTGTTAGTTTGTGCTGGGCCAATATTATTATTGATGTGAAAGGACTCAGCGTAGTTAAACTATGAACCAATAAGTAAATTCACTTGAAATGCTGAAAATGAGGATGCACATTTTATGGTAAACATGCATGTGAAAATTTCAGAAATTTAACCAACCAAAATTAAAAGTCAAAATAGGAATGGGGGGGGGGGGGGAAACACATTTCTGTATTAATGACTGGCTAATTAGTTTTTGGTATGGTTATTAACATTCACATTTTCTTATGTGAATTCAAAAGTAAGCAATAATCCCCCCCCCCCCACACCTTATTCATCATTTGACCCCTTTGCCTTTTTATACACTGTGTAGTAGCTGCATTCACATTGGAAGTGAAATAACGCAGTGTTTAGGGGGTGGTAATTTAAAGTTCCAATGAAACACACATGCAAGATTTGAGTGTGAATTGTGTCGTGAAATACCACCAATCATACAGAGGTGTATTTTCCACGTGACGTGATGCATTTTTGTGTCTCTTCCCATTTGAGATAAAATTATGCGCATTTGCAATGCTTCTCAGAAATACCACAGTGTTTCGTAAATGAAAACAGTATCTGTTACCATGGTATTTTCCCAATGAGAATATTGCCAACAAATTACTATGGTATTGTTTACCATCATGGCAATTACGTACATACATATAAGGTGAATGCATGTTGTATCAACAGTATACATTTCAGCATCCTTGCTTCATCTCTAGAGTGTGCTCACTCAACCATGACACGACTACCGTATATGTTTTTTCATCATGGCTGTTACATGTTGGTAACAGTATCTGTAGTCGATTCTGTCAATAAACTAAATGATTTTTTTTTTAAGGTTTAAGCGGGTTGAACATAACTATTTATCCCTAAAATTATGGTCACCCAACCGTGAACAAAACCCCCCCCCCCCAAAAAAAAACATGATAATTGTCAGGCTAGATGTGAAAGATTCAAATGATTGATGATAAAGTAAAAATAACACAGTTGCATGTTAACCAAAATACACAAACTCTTATCCAACCTGTTTCATTGCAAAAGTAATTTTTTCATAGAACATTTTCCTTCAAAAAAAAACCAGCCATATTCATTTCAAATGTAGCTCTAAATCCTGCATCTTATCCTTTCAAGCAGATTTGTCATGGAAGGCAAGAGCTGTTAAAGTGATCAGGGAGGGGGGGAAATGAATCTACAGTTTTTGAACGCCGATCAGCAAGAGGACCACACCAAATGAAGTCTTCTGTTCTGCTGACTATCGCTATTGAATGATGTTCAGAGCAAATGCGAGAAACTGCCTCGAAAGTTGGTGTGGGACGACAAAACAGAGAGGAGAGAAAATGTCACCAAAGCAGAATGTTGCCAGAAAAAGAAAAAAAAAGAAGAATCAAAGGGAGGGGGAGGGAAAGAAAGAAGAAAAAACAGAAAGAAAAACGAATTGGAGTGATGGGAAAACCATCTCATTTCAATCACAGAAAGTCACAAAAGATGTGTGGCTTGAGGCAGACACGTCTGGGGGCATTTGGGGTTTTGTGTTGAGGTAATTACAGTGCCAAGAGGATAGCGTGCAAACGGGGACATGTTTTACTCATTTAGCCAAAACCTTTTTTCTACCCATTTCTCTCCGTCAGTCTGTCTGTCTGTCCGTCCGTCCATCCCCTTCACAGTGTCTGAGATGGACGCTGGGGACTTGTCGCTGGTCGCCAACATCCCACGCCCCGCACCTCCCGAAGCGTCTTGTCTTTAATATTGGTGGAATGAGTGGATTGGAGGAGGAGGAGGGGAGGGGAAGGGGATTGGGAGGGGAGGGGGAGGGGCGGGGCATGTTCCCCTTTTGTCAGATATTGCTCCTGTAAAGGGATGGGGTGTGAGGGGGTGTACATGAGTTTTTGGGAGCCACTGACAAGGATGTCTATGAATCATACATATGATGGGAATGGTTTCACTTAATACTCAACAGATCACATCCTTTCTGGCCAGATGTCCGCCATCCCTCTTCCTCACACATTTTAAGGCCTGACATGATTTTTTCTTTAATTCAGTCACTTAAAAGAAGTTTTCCTTCCAGATTTTAACTAATACTTCTTTTCTTCTTCTTTTTTGAAAACCAACCAGTTAACCCGTTTAGGCCGATTTGATTTTGCCACAACACGTATTTCCTGTAGATGCTTGCCTGAATATACTCGGGACTTGTCCTCCACGGGTTAAAAGAAGTTTTCCGTCCAGATTTTAACTGATACTTTATTCCTTTTATTTCTGTTTGTCACACTTCTAGTAAATGATGAGTCCTTTGACATTTAAGCAAAATGAGAATATCTACAGAGTGTGTAATTATCAAATTTCAGTCTTGACCCACACTCGCTGAAACAGTTTCATTCCAAGTAATTCTCTGCCTCCATAATAAAGGCACAACTGGTAGCAACAGGCATTTCCACACTAGTCCTTCCACCAGTGTTGCTAACTTCTCCATTTTCTGCATCATCCTGATAAGGCATTTTAGAATAAAATGTACATTTTGTATGAAATATGTCATTGATTTAGACAATAGATTGTAAATTCTATTTTGACCTCCAAAACAGAACAGAACCAAAAAAAAAAATGTGTAGGCTGCATAGCGCAGCTTTAGTGTTTTCTCACCTCTCCAAGACGGCATCTATGGCTGTGTTTATCAACTTTTTCATGTTTGAAATGCGTTTCAATATTCGCACGCCTTTCGGATCGCGTCTCTGGAGTTATTGCATTTATCAACTCTGTCGTGAGTCAAATGGGAAGCCTCGTCACTGCGCAGCTCCATTGCGCAGTCTTACCCAAGGAGCAGAGACGTGTGGTTGGCAGTTGTCACCATGAACAGGTCCAAGTAAAACATGTGTTTCAAAACTTTGCATTTATCAACTCTGCTGAAATGCATTTCTGGCTCAAACACATTTGCAATCACACATTTATCAGCACTTCAGAAATGCATTAATCAAAACAGCTTTGCATTTGTCAACTGCCCAAAACTCCATTTAAAGTTGTTTTGGAAACCTTTATTCTGCACCAGAAGTGAGTTGATAAATGCACCCTACACATTCGAAAAGTAATACTTCAAGGTTCCAGTCTTGCTGAGGGCTTTGTCAGGCTTCATACTCATCTTGAGTAACTTGTGACATCATTAATTGTCCATTAGGAGTAAAACATTTAAAAAGAGGCATGTTTTTTATTCATAAACAAGTGGAAAATCTGTCATAAGCATTCAGCCAAACTTTTTTTGATGCTGACATATAACTTGATAAATGTCTCAGTGGGAGAAAGTCATGTGGAAATTACCATTAATGGTTCTCAAGGATAATTTCTTTAACAAGCAGCTGAAGGTACCACTGCAAGTAAATATTCAAAAAATTTTAGGAGTGCCTTACTTTTCATTTGCACTCTATGCATAAAATGCCTAAATGTTACTTAATGCCAAAGCCCATTTTGCATACATACAAACACACTCATACACACAAGCACATTGTGGAAATGAAGATGAGCAAATCGGTTGCAGTCAAGACAGCAAGGTTTATGAAGTTTTGATTCCTGGATTCTTTTTACTACAGTCTCAATATTGAGATGCTCAAAATGTGGCAAGACTTCTGCTTTAATTGTGTTAAAGAACTTTCTGGGACTTTGAAACCATAAAGAAGGAAACCAAGCTCAATATCCTGTGGAGTCTGTGTCGATGAATAAACTATCATCTGTGAATGACATAGTGCAGGCTCCAACGTGGTGCCAGATCCCGACCAATGTTGCCCTTTAAGCTGCGCCAAAATGAATTCATTATGGATGTCATCGTCGGGAGCTGAAATTCCAATTTGGCGAAAGCGAGCGAGGTCGGACCGCTCCCCATTCCCCTGTAATTAAAGCTTATACACCTCCCTCATTATCGCTGGTGTACATGAAATGCTTTCCAATCAAACGTGCGCCATGCTTCCGCCTACAAACATATACATGTAACTCGTCATGTCATTAACAAGCTGCGAGCCTAGGGTTGGGTGGAGATGGGGTGGGAAAAGAAATTGCAGTTGCGGCAAGAAACTATTCCAACGAGGGCAGAAGAGTAAAGCAAAAATGAGGAATTCATTGACAGGACTATGTCTACGAAACCGTGAGGGGGTTGGCATCAGTTGCCCATTTTCTGGTGCGGGCACGGGTGCATTTATGCTGTTTCTTAGAAAAGATGTAAAAGTGTGTGATTCCACCCACAATGCTGCTCTTTTTTGTCTGATTTTCAGAAAACTGTTACTACTCTTTTCTTCAGTTTTAATTTGTGTGTTGTAAAGTCGACTTGAAAATTGAGTGAATCCTTCACTTTAAAATAATAAACCCCTCATTTTTTTTTGTTATTCATAAATCTGTATTAATATAGAATTATTGTCCACACAGGAGTGTTTTTGAAGTGTTCAGAAGATGATCTGTAAAGGAATAGGAGTGGGTCGTGAAACTTCTCTTATCTCGCAAGTGAATAGTTTTCAGCGTATGGTATCAGCAGGACCAAGTACCATGGATCAATTGTGTCTAATAGCAATAGACGATGTCTGTACTCTGCAGAAGCTAAATAGGGAGCTGCTATGTAGTTTTCCTACAATAAAGTCAGTAGAAAGAAAGACAAGGGGAAAAAAGGGTGTACTGGGTCATTACTGTTCTACTTTTGGTTTTGATAGCTATTTATTCCACAATGGATCATGTTTTAGAAACTACAGACCTCTTGGATTTTCACAATAAGATTGAGCAAGAAAGATCTCCAGGCCATACAAAATTTTCTCACAAAAAAAGCGCATCACTATACTGTATGGCTTCAGACAGACTGTATCTTCAGGGTACCCTTCCTTCCCCACCCCAACACACACTTATGTAGTCATATCTTCATTAGGACGTATACAAAGTCCTTCATTAAAAAAAAAAACATGAAAGCAATAAAGGAGATATGACCTTTTTCCTCTTTGACCAACTGCGTGATGGAGCTCATCAAGTCAACAAAATTTCTGATTCCCCTGGCCAAGCATTTTATAATGATAATTAACCGCTTTGAAGTCAGTTAAGTTCAACTATGAGTGGAATCATGACTCTAAGTCTTCTGAGATTTTGTTATGGAATTAATTTGAATTTTTTTGTTTGTTTGTTTGTCACATGAAATGTTATGAATACAAGCTGCAGCACGACAAACAATACTCAAATACATTGTAACTTGCTCAATTCTACTGTACTATCAGACCTCCAACTTCTACCATCCAAGCTGATAAATGCGCTCTTTGTGACTTGCAGAACTGGGATGGAGTGGGGGTGGGGGGGAGGGGGATGGAAATGCCAAGTGCCTAGATGCATTTCTTCAAAAGGAGACAACTGCTTAGAGGTGCCTTCAGCCCATCATGCAAGTGTAATTCTTATTGGGAATGACAGACTTTAATTGTGTAATTTCTTCACAAGCTTGAAGAGTTAGTATAGTTTTGGTTGAGATGGGACTTTAGGTTTCCACATTCTTTTAATGATGATTTTTTAGGTAATGAGGAACCTCTAATGAAATATGAAAGAGCATGTAACACTAACAGGAATTCAAAGTTTATTTGATGAGAATTGGTTCTGAAATGGCTGAAATATCCAAAACAAGCAACCCTAATAAAATGTGGGACCTACCTTTTATCAGGATTGATTTGTTTTTCTTTGTTTTTGTATATCAGCCATTTTAGAACCGAGTTTCATCAAATAAACTTTGAATTCCTCTTAGAATGGCATGCTCTTTAACATTTCATAGAGTGGTTTCTATGAACATCTCCCAAAAGTTAAAAGCTGAATCGTTATCTCAACCAATGAACTATACCAACCCTTTAAGTGTTGCAATGTTTTCCCTGTTGATTGAAACAGAAACATAACAACGTAACTTCAACTTTGAAAGAAAAGGGAAGTGGGAGGGGGGGGGGAGAGACAGAAGATGCTGCCTCTGACTGCAGTCAATCTCCAAAGAAAAGCTCCTAGGATGGTGAACAAACTGCCTGGATAGTTTCTGCTCGCAAATGATTCATTTTGCTTTAACTCTGGCATTACTTTCGGTAGACTGTTCATTGAAGAAGTGCACAGCAATTTGGAATGATGGTGTTCTTCAGGGGACTGATGTACAAGTAGGCCACGTTTGAACGCTAAGAACCGAAACCGAACCGTACCGTACCAATCATGCCAGATTAGGAGCATTTGAGCGCTCTGTGGAGAAAGTGTACCTCGTGAGTTTTACATGTATTTGTGGACAGGAGTCAGAGGGGTCACACGTTTTGTACAAACAGGGTCGTGCAGCTGGCGTGCTTATGCTTCATACACATGTCTTGAACAAAGACTATCACCTCTTCGCATTATTGTGTAATGTGTGGTGTAAGCATACGTTATGATCATGCCAACTTCTTGTACTGGGTGCTTTTGGATCACTTTGCATTCAAGCACTCTGTGGCACGGTACGGTACGGTACGGTACGGCACACTTTGGGAGCGTGAGAGCATTCCTCTAGCACAGGCACGGTACAATGTGGTACACTTTAGGAGAGCGCTCAAATGCACCCATAGATTCTTTCCACTGACCCCCCCCCCCCCCCTTTCCATCAAATATATCCATCAGTAACTGAGAGGATGTTATGAAACTATTGGAGGGTAGAAATTCATTATAGTTAATGTGTTTTGTGCACACTATTTCAAACAAATGTATATGTTAATCACCGCGTACTGATATTGAGATTCCTCTCTCAGTGCTGTTTTGGTTGTTTTGTTATGTCTTGTTTTGTTTTCTTTTTCTTTTTCTTGGGGGGGGGGGCTGGTTCATAAAGTGTTGTCTCCATATATCCACAAATTAAGTTAACTAACTGCTTTAACCTTGGTAGGTGCTATACATTATGAAAGCCAATCAGCTGAAAGCGTTTGTATTTGTTGTTACGGTAACTGCAACCATTGTTAACACTTGCGATGATAGCAAAGGTCCTTTGAAATGCAACCTTGGTATACAAATAATGCTAATGAGCAAATTACTAATTGAAATATCTGGATGATAGAAATATTGTGTCGGACAGTCTGTTCTGTAAACCTAATGTTTCATTGTGTCACACACATTTTGTATTCAACCATTTTTACTTCAAAGATACTCTTTCCATTGTACAATAACTACTCCATTCTACAGCTACTTCCACTATCATTGCTACTACTACTATTACTACTACTGCTACTACTACGACTACTGCTACTACTACTATTACTACTACTACAACCACTACTACTACTGCTACTACTACTATTACTACTACTACTGCTACTACTTCTACTGCTACTACTATTACTACTACTTCTACTACATCTACTACTACTACTACTGCTACTACTATTACTACTACTACTGCTACTACTATTACTACTACTTCTACTACATCTACTGCTACTACTACTACTACTGCTACTACTATTACTACTACATCTACTACTACCACTACTACTACTACTACTACACTATTACTACTAGGAATGATGAAGATGATAACAGTAATAATAATTATGATATGAAAAGTACTACATATTGTTAATGATAATAAAAACTATAAGAATGATAATAATAATGAGAATGGTGAAAAAAATAATGACAATGATTCAAATACAGATGCTACAGTAACTGCTTTAATAACTACTACTACTACTACGACTTCTTCTGACTCCTTGTAGTACTTCTGCAGGGAAGACCACTAACTGCTGCTTCCTACCACTGGTAGTAAAGGTTATCATTCCTTTGATTGAAATTTGGCTTCTTGTTGAAATAATTCATCAGTGCATCACCGCCCCCGTTGTTTTGACAAAAGTACAGTAGATCGAAATTTCTAGATTTTTTTTTTCTCTCTCCCATTTCTTCTGCAGGAGCTCACGAGAGAGATCTCTTCCACACAGCGCCTACCAATGGAACTGGCCGTTTCCTCAACCCCACTGCTTCCGCCTCCGCCTCCGCCTCCGCCTCCTCCTCCTCTTCATCATCTTCATCATCTTCTTCCTCAGTCACTGCCACCGACGGCGCGATCGCCACGGCAACCAACGATGCCTTTCTGGAAGCCGAGGCCCACATGTTCATGCAGGTTGGTCCCGACAGTTCCCGTCACGTGGTAGCAATTGCAGACGGATTTCTTGTGGGCAAAGCATCATGGGAAGGGAGGTGGGGAGGTGTCACTGTACATTACAAAATACATTCAGTGCTATTCCCATCCTCCTTTCCTGAGCCATACTGTTATGTGATTAAGAAATTTCCACTGTAACAGCTTATTTACAAACACAAGTATCCTATGTGAGGATTTTCTTTTGATGGCTACCGAAGCTTTCACTTGTCACACTAAAGAAAATAATGGAAACCCTTGGCACACATGTTGCTTTTGTTTTCCTCTGTAGCTATCCACTTCAAAGAAGAAAGTCTCTTTCATTGGAATCTTGCAAGTGATGATTTATGGCCTCCATGTTTTGATCTTAATGGCAGCTGTTTGCAACTGTCAGATCATATCACCAAGGAAGTTTGGTTGTATAAAGCAGTTCACACTTCATGTATAGACTTTATAAACATGATGTGTATGTTGCAGATAATATACCATACATACTGCCTTCAGATGTTACAGGGTGGTCCATGAGTGGTTTGAGCATGTCTCTGCAACAGGTTCAAACTCTTGAGCAACATCCTCAAGTACTATGTAACATCCTCGTGAATTTGCAACGTGCTCAAAATAAAATGTCATCAAATGTGAAAGACATGTGCAAAATTCGAGAAACATCAAACTACCATAGTCGGCACGTAGAAAATGTGCGCAAAACACGAGACAAAACACTGAACATAAGCACAACAACGGGAAACAAGTTTCGAAATTTTGCACGCTAGGTGCTCATGACGTGAAACACTCCGCACACATACAGTTTCTGCAGTATTCATACTTTCAGAGCTTGCAACATCCCGAAATTTCGAGTTGTGGACCACCTTGTGTTAGGGTGTGTCAGCTCTAAACTTTATGTTAATTTGGCAGAGCTGCTGACTTTTCTTTTCAAAATTTCAATATTTTGTGCACGTTCTGAAAAGAGAATTATCATAGCCTCGTGATTTTGGAATAAGTTTTACCTAGTATTGAGATGCCCATAAGACATGAGCACATAAGCTATCCCCCTTATTTCTCTTTTTAATATCCTTGATCTTGATGTGAAATACTTTATAGCCCTGGTTTTTAACATAATTTCAGCTTTAAAATCTGATACTGTATACGCCGAATATTTTGCGAGGTTTTTATTTTCGCGAGTCAGGTGCCATTCACGAAATTAAAGTCGCGAAAATATTGACTCTGATCCCCGATGTGAATGTGACGTACGCGTGTACACTTCTCCATTCAGTACAAGACTCCACGATCGCGAATTTAACCACTCGCGAAATTGTCGGGAATTCCTGATTCGTGAAAATTTAGACTCGCGAAATATACGGCGTATACAGTAACTCTTTCATTGTTGTTACGGAGTTTTACATCCTGTTTCTACCTCTTCCCTTCCCCCATTTATTGCACAGTGTTGAGAGCATTGCTTGGCAAGATTGCACTTGAATGGACCCTATAGTTCAAGATCAGATCCTCTTTTCTCAGAAACACTTTTCCAGAATACAAATGTATGTTCTTTTTTCCAATGATTAGATACAGTAGGTTAGGAGAGTCCATTTGAATTGAATTATACGTCTTTTTAAGGCTTTTAAAGTCTTCTCTTTCAGAATCTGCCATGTCTGGCAACTTTTTGTTGGATTTTACAATGCAGGGTCACAAATGATTCTGTTTAACAACTGGTAACAGCACTGTTTTTTTGTTTGTTTTTTTCGTGTCTAATCTCTAGGCGCTGAACGGCTTTATCATCGTCATCCAAGCAGATGGCCAGATCTTCTATGCATCACCGTCGATACAGGAGTACCTGGGTTTCCAAGATGTAAGTCTAGCAGGAGGAAGGAGAAGTTAATCTGATCCAGGACTTAAGAAGAGTGTAATTGGGCAAATCTCACCAGGAAAAGCTATTCTTGATTATTTTCATTATATGTAGAAAGTTTTTATCTATTTTGTTTTTAAACCTGAAGTGGTACTCCATTCAAGATTTACACTCCTATGTTGCATTCAGATTTGAAACTATTCATAGGTCAGGCCGAAATCCCATAGTCATCGTGTTGGTTTTTTAAGTATGCACTTTGATCTTTTTAACCGCAATATTTTTGGTAATGTTAGGATTTTCTTTATCATGTGCCATTTAATTTTGCTGCAGAAATGGGCAGTGTCTGCATGTTGATGAAATTGTAATTGAAATTCCGGCCAAAATCCTGTAGTCATAGTGCACTCCTACGTTACATTCAGATTTTAAACTATTCATAGTTCAGGCCAAAATCCCATAGTCATCATGTTGGTTTTTAAAGTATGCACTTTGATCTTTTTAACCGCATTATTTTCGGTGATGTCTGGATTTTCTTCATGACGTGCCATTTAATTTTGCTGCAGAAATGGACAATGTGTGCGTGTGGATGAAGTTGTAATTGGAGGGTGGCATCGTGATAGATGTAGCACTTTTTTTTTTTCTTTTTAGCGTCATCATTTCTGTTAAGTAAAGACTTCCTGTGTACTGTTACATCACTTGATGACTGGGGCAAATATTTACCTTGGATACTTTGTTTTTTCTTCAATGTTCTCGAACAAGCCCGGGTGTGTAGAGCTTGGATCCCTGCCCAGATTGCAGCTCATTCTCATTATTTGGGTGAAAAGTAGCAGCTTGCGTTGCACGCCATGTTTCATCTCTGGCTCTGCCACAAAAAAACAAAAACAAAAACAAAACAAAACAAAAAAATTTCCCCATCTATAGTATCACTTCCGGAGGGAATATTAAGGCAAATTTCTAAACATTGAAGTCTTAATTTGCGGGAAATTGTGATGATATCAAAACATGATGGTGTAGCAAATTAACCTGTTCCCCAAAGAGACTCTTCAAAATCCTAAAGATATTCAGTGAAATCATTCCTCAATCTTTGAGGGCCAGATGCAATTTTTTTTTAACTGGAGGAGGACATGTGAAGATAGCACCATAGAACGTCTTTTAACCTCCGAACTTCAGGGGTTCATTCAAAGGCCCCGGACCCTGGATACTCATAGAGATTCATACACATTATCAAGGTCTTATTATGTGTTTGTTTTTTCCCATGCAACATTCTACATTTCACATTGAAGACTTTCCTTGTTAAGTCTGAAATCTATTCTAAACGAATGCACATTTTCGTTCCTAATGTTTTGAGTGTATCATAGTAAAAACAAGCTGCAGTAGGCATGGCTTCATCAAACCAAAGTTAAAGCTAGGCGGCTATTTGGCGATTTTGGAAAATAGCCCAGTAATGTGCATCTTCACTAGCTTGAAAACAGCCCGCTTGAAAAATAATCTCGAAATTGACATTTGCATACATACTTTGCAGCATTACTCGGCTCAGTGCACAGTTTGAAAGTGGTTTCCCCAGTGTGACTGGATCAAGAAAATTTCTGCTGATGGAGACGCAACCCAAACAGTGCACTAATTCACGAATTAGCGCATAATTCACGAACTGCACCAAGGTTTTGGGGAAATTTTCCCGACCAAATAGCAAGCTATTTGTGTCTTCAATGCACAAATAGCGGGTTGGTTGACATCGGGCTAATTTCCTAACCACAAAACAGCACGCTATTTTGAAACTTTGGTCTGATGTAGACAGGCCTATAGAATTGTCAGCAGATGAGCGCTCTGGAAACCTGGGATGGTATTCTAAATATCGTCCTAGGAAGATTCTCTTCCTAAAGTCAGGATTTTTTTCGTAAGTGGTATTCTGAAAATCTTCCTAACTTCCTTCCTAATTTTCTTGGTTCCTAATGTTCTCCGTTCCTAACTTCTTTCCTGTGCTTGCAAAGAAACTTCGGAAAATATGCAGATGAGGGTGAATGCTGGGGAGATATGCAAACTTCTGACTTATGGAAGAAGTTGGTTTTCTAAAAACACTTAGGAATGAATCTTAAAAAGATTACTAGGAAAGTCCCAACCCTGTCCTAGGTATAAGTATGTTGTTGAGATATGGCAAGATGCAAAACACTGTGATAACTCCGCTTCTTGCACACGCTTTGAATTGATTAGGGAGCACAGATTTCCAACAGGAAAGACTACGGGTGAAGAATGTAAAAGGAATTAGACCTACCTCCTCCACTCTGAGACTTTCAGTCTGTAAAAGGCTCTGAAGCTGCAAGATAGGAAAAGAAGATGAAGGGATTGTGCGACACAACCAGATTCAAGAATGATACCTTTCCTCCCTGGTGAAATTCTTCCATTTTGTGGTCAGCCCCATTTTGTACAAACGTTTAGGATGAGAAGACAATGATCTGCATTATTATTAGAATATTGAAATCTGTATACTAGTGGCTTCCTTTTGCATACACTGATGGGCGCTTGTCATTAACTGCATGCAATAATTAACGCATTTCATATGCGACGAAGTGGGAATGAAAAATCAGATGTACCGTGCACAAAGGGTGCGCGTACACAACATGTGTATTAACTCCCACATCCTAATGATATATAATTGTCATTTGTTGGTTCCTTGTGATACGACATTTTGCATTGGCTGAAGAAAGACAGTGGGCGGGAATGAGGATAGCCTAATTTGCATTTAGAAGTTCCTAGAAAGGAATTTCAGAATATTCTGTCTTTCCTAGGCACTTCTTAACTTTCTGACTTTGGAAAATATTTAGGAAAAAATACTTAGGAAGATTTTTCAGAATGCCACCCATGAACCATTTGTTTGGGAATTTGGCTGATGAGTCAATGAAGTGTTATGTTTCAGTAATGTGTACATATTTTTGCCAGTGTAGGAGACTGTCAATATTTGTGTTGTTACGTGGTTTTTAGTCATAATGTATCATGTAGCTTGTGGTTATGTGATGTCTTTTTTCATACGTTAAATATTTACTTGAGTAACAATGTATACAATTAAATTTGTTGATAAATGATACATTCCCTTTTTTTTATAGGAAAGTTCAACGTATAACTAAAGAACAATAGGCGTCACACTTACCATTGTGTAGATCCATTGATACTTGTGTGTACATAGCAAACAATGAACAGAACCAAAGAATGGGTTTGGGGAAAAAAATGACACAGAAAAAGGAAATTGCAAGGTGTAAAAGTTTTTGGTAGGACATGCAGAAAGTAGGAGTGAAAAAGAAAGAAAAGAAAAACAGAATTTCTTTTTTATCCTTGAGCTGTGCATGGACACTGCAGTTGACCGCACCATGTATGTCAGGCTAAGATTGTGACTTGGCGTCAGGAGGCGGAAACGGCCACTGTCGGTATGCACCGATACAGAGACAATTGTCCTGGCAGATTTAAGCTCTCTTGTTTTCAGTGATGCGAGCGAATTCAGGGGAAGATTTGAGATGCTTGTCTTAATCTGTGGCCATGCTCTCTCTCTCTCAGGCCTACTGACAGACTTTTTTTTTAAAGCAGGAGGGTATTTCTTGTTATCCATTATATAAATATGTATATATGTACATTTTGTGGTGAGAAATTTCTCTCTGTTTGTTTTTCCTACTCGCCTGAGCCAAAGCTTTGAGTTAGCTCTTATGATCATGGTAGTGTCCTGTGCAGGCAAATACAGTTATTTTACATTTGTCCAATTTTGTCTGTGGTGATCGATTGACAGTCCAAACCTTTTTTCTTTCGGTAGTCTTGAATAGATATTATAAAATTTGGTGTAGCATAAAGACTTGTGAATTAAAAAAAAAAGATAAGATAAAAATTCAGAAGCTACAAGATGGAAAACATATACTGCAGGAGTGATGTCCTTTTTCCAAGTTGTTTTGTCAAACCTTACCATCAGATTTAAGACCAGATTTTGTGGCTACCATCCAATCCAAATTAGGGGTTTTTATTAGCTTGTGACAAAAGACTGGCACATTGGTTTATGTTCAGATCTCCGGTGAAATTATGCTAGTGAAGAGTTGCCATGCTATTGATGACGACATGATTGTTTTGTTTTTTTCATGAACATATTTAAATCAATTTTACAGATTTCATAGGATATTTATGAACATGGGTATTTCCACAAAATGTATCATCAAATACTTTTCATAACTCACTGTACATACATATACTTGAACATAAGTTGTCCTAGTTGATAAAAATATAAGTCTCTAAGCTATGGATTTTTTTTCCCTTCCCACCCTCCTTTGTCCCCCCCCCCCCCCCCACACACACACACACCACCACCACTAGGCCGACATCATGCACCAGAACGTCTTTGAGCTCATCCACAAGGAGGACCGCGAGGACTTCCAGAAGCAGCTCCTCGTCTGCCCGCCGCCCACCTGCTCCACGGAGGTCTCCACCCGGGCCCACCCGGCTGCCTCCGGCAACGGGCCCCTGGATGACTCCAACATCCCACCAGAAATCAATGGTAAAAATCAAAACCAAGGGGGAAAAAAGAAAACTGTTTGAAGCACATCACCTGTGCTTGGCATCACTCATCATACATTGTAAAGCACTTTAGGAGAAAAATGACATCACTTTTTTAATAGTCCTTGTTTAGGTGTCAGAATTTTTACCCAGGTATTGTTAATGATATTGATAGTATTACTAATATTATTGGTATTGTTGTTGTTATTATTATTATTGATATTGATGTCATTGTCATCATCATCACCATCACCATCATCATCATCATCACCATCACCGTCACCGTCACCATCACCATCACCATCACCATCACCATCATCATCACCATCATCATCACCATTGCCATCGCCATCGCCATCGCCATCGCCATCACCATCAGCATCACCACCGTCACCACCACCACCACCACCACTACCATCACCATCACCATCACCATCATCACCATCACCATCACCATCATCACCATCACCATCACCATCACCATTATCACCATCACCATCACCATCATCACCATCACCATCACCATCACCATCACCATCACCATCACCATCACCACCACCACCACCACCACCACCACCACCACCACCACCACCACCATCACCATCACCATCACCATCACCATCACCATCACCATCACCATCACCATCACCATCACCATCACCATCACCATCACCATCACCATCACCATCACCATCACCATCACCATCACCATCACCATCACCATCACCATCACCATCACCATCACCATCACCATCACCATCACCATCACCATCACCATCACCATCACCATCACCATCACCATCACCATCACCATCACCATCACCATCACCATCACCATCACCATCACCATCACCATCACCATCACCATCACCATCACCATCACCATCACCATCACCATCACCATCACCATCACCATCACCATCACCATCACCACCACCACCACCACCACCACCACCACCACCACCACCACCACCACCACCACCACCACCACCATCACCATCACCATCATCACCATCACATAACTTTATGATGTCTTGTGTGCGTAGCATTGTTCATTTGCCTGGACGTCATATGTGTTTGATTTTATACCAGATTTTAATACGACATCACCATCCACATTAATGGAAGCCAATGGGGGAAATTTCCAGTTTGATTTCGCACAGACAAGTTAGACATGCAGGTACTCTACGCCTGGCAGCTACAACACAGGGGAATTGGGAGTTAAACTGTATCAATCTACGGAGAATTTCATGTGTGGACGCAACAGGTAGATAGGGCCTCTGCTGTTATCTGTTTAGTGTCTAATCTATTTAAGTACCTGCTGTGTCCAATGAAGTGTAGAGTGTTCTAGTTTTGTGAGATTTACTTCCGTCAATTGATTTTGACTGGAGACCCAGTTCTTTAGCTATAAAAATTGATGAGAACATTTGATATTATGGTCATAATAAGAATAAAGATCGATATAAATTGTAGCACATGCTGTTTTGAAAATGCTAGTAAATGTCACAGTCATTCTCTTGATTACAAAAAAAAAGAAGTCATTATTTGTGATATTTACTGGTGGTATGGTTAATCATTGCAATATATAGTAAAGATCACATTTTGCAGCAATAATTTTTCCCCCTTGAAATTAACCAGGGCAAATGGCTTTCTAGCTTCTAACAAGAATATCAGAGACCATAATTTCATGCAGTATTTTCTTTAATAAATGATCAAATGTCAGCCTTTTCAGGAATAGGCTTGAATTATCAGCCATTTTGTCATATGGCATCACCTTGCAATTGCCATGATTTTAAAACGGGAGTCAATTGTAAAGATTGTATGAACAGCGTTACATCAAATTGTATCAAAGTCTCTTTATTTTAGAGGATGTTGACTATCAAGCTTATATTCATGGTACAAACTTTGTATCTCAAGAGCATAAGTGTAAAGAAATAAATGGAAGTAAAATATTCAAATACTATTATTTGCTTTAAAAAAAAATGATGAAATTGGTTTTCGTTCCAACATGGCAGGATAACTGAGGTTTGATTGTATACAAACATACATACATAAAAACAAATTATATTTGAAAATACTTACATGATGATTGAACTCAGATTTTGTATCGATCATCAATTGCTACCACGGAAGCCCCATCTTTCCCAAAATATACATGTAAGTCATGTGGTGGTGCATATTTCCTGTGATAGCATATCACAGTTCATATTAATAGTATGAAAACTCAATTGTCATGAGATGAACCAAGAAAAATTAAGATTAACGGTGCATTTGAAATTAATTATGAGCCAACTGGCAACAAAAATTACGTCTTATTCAAACCTTTGCCATTATTCACTCAAACCCCACCCCTCCCCCACCAAAAGATATATATATATATATATATATATATATATATATATATATATATATATATATATATATAAATCCCCACCCATTAGCTTAGTGCAGCTATAAAACTTAGTCTGTCATAATACATTGTATGTACTTGTTAGTGCCATGGCTTGATCAATCCGCATCCCAGATGCGATCAATGAAGATTGCTTGTATTTTAACAGCCAACACAATAGTTTATGTTGCAACAAAGCATCAGTTAACCTGTTGAAGACGAGTTCCGAGTAATACTCTGGCAGGTGCCTGTGGGAAAAGGGTGTTGTAGCAAAACCAGCTTGTCCTCAGTGGGTTATAGGTGCATGGCCCCGGTGTTTTAGTCAAATGCGTACGCGGGCGCACGGCGCAAGTTTCCTATAGAGACCTACGCTATCGACTCCTCTTTAGCGCTTATGCTGTGGCCCACTTCCCGAGTCCGAAGAAGTCCGATTCACTGTAGTCAGGTCCGATCACAGTTCGGCTCATGATTCGGCTGAGGGGGATGACAGCTTTAGCAAACCTCTTTTGTGATGTCGTAACAACAAGCACATATGCCACACACCCTGGGCATTACTACAGACTGCGCAATGCGCAGAGAAGACAACGAAGGCAACGTTACTTAGCAACACCTACACACTTTACTCTTGGTAATCGGTAATCTTCGTATCAATGCTGACGGTGATCGGCAGTATTATCAACAGCGCCCTCTACACTACCGGGACTATACACCTTTAACTAGCATGTGGGGGGGGGGGGGGGGGGGGGGTGGGGGGGGGGGAACCATCTTATGAAAGTGGATCAAGGGAGGCATGAAGCCTGAACGAATCCGCGTTCATGAGCTCTGCTGATTGCTTCGCGGAAGTGTTTTTCAAGACCTTGCAATATCTTCTCCCCAGCTATTAGTGCAGGTGCCAAATGCTCCCAGGGATTGGGGTGTGGTGGGGTGGGGGGTGAAGATGATGCACATTACTGATCCCAGCAATCCCAGAGTATTGCTTGCAGCCATTTTTAGTAGCTGGCTTCACCCTTAATGCTCTTTGATTGGATTGCAAATTCGAATGTCAACGTGGCATTTCCTGGCCTGCAGAAATGCAGGTTTTGTTATACATGCAGCCCACAGTACCAGTAAAGATCTTGTTTACTATTAATAACATGGAACTCGAAGAAAAAAAAAAATCAAATACAAGTAAAGTTTCTAGGCAACATGCTGGTATTCGTACATTCAGTCATTAATTAGCTGCCCATTGTCCCATTGTATTATCATATCATGTAATCTCCATATTATCTCGTGACATGTCATGATTACTTTTTATGCAGGGAATTATTTTCCAATTCAAATTTGATTCAGCGTTTTCAGCTGATGAATGGGCATTTCAAATGATATCCTTTACACTTCTATGGGAGAAACTACTACACAAAAGATAATTTGTGTTTATACAGTAGCAGTGGTATAAAAACGCATAGGAGATTGCAATGTGATACCTGGAAAGTTATCCCCTGGATATATATATATACAGCTGTATGTATATATAAATTTACAAAAGTACTGAATGCTTGATAGTGTGTAGAAACTGTTTATGCAGTGGTTGCAAGGTAAAGAACAGGACTTCATGTTTATTTTTCCCATTCCAAGTCTGCTTGCCATACCTTTAAGATTTCAAACCTTGCCAATTGTATTTCCAATCGTAATGAAAGCTTCTGCTTTACCGTTCGCTTGGTTTTATTCTATTTCTTTAAAGTCCACTTTAGCTTTCAGTTCACTTTGGCCCTGAGAGTGCTCATCGTACTTATATCTCCTGGCAGTCCTTGGTAGTTTCGTATCTTGGAGTGTGTCTTCAGGGTTTACTGATCTGGCACCTGCAGTAGCTTGAATACTTTATAGCAACTCTATTAACCAGGAAATGTGAGAGCCTAAACTTTTTTTTTTCAGAATGACTGAGAATGAAACCAAATATGAACACTTGAAACTTTCTCAGGGTGAAAGGAGGTCAGTAATCCATCAAAACCCAGGGTAAATTTGCTACAGAAATTACCATCTTACATGTACCTTTGTTAAATTGGCAACTCTGAGTTTTACTGCTGATCTTATCCAGGAGAAAGATTCATTGGGTCCAGTTGAAGTCAGTACTAGTCTGCACAAAATCAGAAAGAACTGTACAAAAGTTTGCCAATTTGACAGAGACGCAGGAAAATTTAATCTTTGATAATATGTTGCCAATTTAAGCATCACATATGAATAAAGCAATATAGAGGCTTATGAAAATTCGGTAACCAAAACAAATAGTTATGTATCTGAACAAGATGCTGAAATAATGGAATAGTACTGATTTTCTTTTTACTACTACAAAAGTAAACCTTATGAAGTACCAACAGTGAATAATGATCAACATACATGTATCAAAAGGTGCAGCGTCAATACACAAATGTGGCACCTTGGACTCGATTAATTAGTTAAAGATACAGTAAGAATAATCAGATGTAATGCCACTCGATATACTATGTATACTCCATGGCAAAAAAAAAAAAGTACATTTGATAGCCAAGGTGCAATAATTGTTTATGAAAGACCAATGCTGCCGTATATGCCCCAGACCTGTCACATTTCTTTGAAGGAGCCAAATGAATGTCACCGAAATCTTATTGATCAGCGTCACCCGCCACGCACTGTCTGTAATTTGGGCGAGTAGACATGTGATATTTTCTCGCCCCCCCCCCCCCCCAATCCCGCTGGTCTCCGTGAGAGATGCGCGAAGCGCCTGTCCCTAATTAACGGCATGTTTTTGCCATCCAGTAATCACCACCACCTGTGCTGGCCATAGCCACGGCTGGCAAAGATGGCTCGCCTCATTAGAAGCCAAACCCAGAATTTGACCAAAACATATGGCCGTACTGGCTGGGAGAATTGCAAAAAGAAGAAGAAAGACTTGATATGAAGTAGTGAAGCAGGGACTAAAACAAACTCTTCAAATTCTGCCAAATGGTGGAGAAAGACAGTGTGTAATTTTCATCAGTTTTACTATAGCAAACAAGATACAATGTGCTGTCAGTGACAGGGGATGGCTCATTCTCTTCACTAAATGTGAGAATCGTGTTCTGATGTGTTACTCCTGCTTTTGTTACCGCTATTTTCTTGTGTTTAATGGCAGTTATTACTATGACAGTAGTTGCTATTTGTGATAATGGTGATGATGATGATGATGATGATTAACCGGTTGAGGACGGGCTGATTTTGCCTCAACACACATTTGCCTGAGTATACTCGGGGACTTGTCCCTTAATGGGTTTAGGTAATGATCAAAGACATGTGGTGTAATTACAATAGCAATGGCATGATGAAGGAGATTATCGTATTTATGATTATATTTGAGTGCTCTTAGGTTCTTCTGTGGGGTTGACCAAATAATATTTGTGTCGTAATGCTCAGTATCTTTCCCCATTTCTGCTGAAGTATTTTACTGAATTGCCAAAAAAGAAAAAAAGAAAAATAGGTACAAGTGTATGCCATAAGGAAGGGGCAGAATGGGTTAATTCAAATCAAAAGATGTCCTTTGAATGCAATCATGCAAATTGTCCCCCACTCTGAGCACACACACAAAAAAGGAAAATTTGGAGGGAATCACGTCTTAACAAGATTTGTGAGTTTGCTCAATCGCTAATCAAATTACCGAAAGGCAGGGACAGTAGAAAGTTGATAGCTGCATCAGTTGTTCTAAACTGATTTACCCAGTAGACAATGCAGCATTTTGATAATGTGAAAGCAAGTTTATGCGTGCTACCTGTAGGGAAACAACAAAAGAATTAAATGAAGGTAGAGTTAGTGAACATTTTGGTGATTAGAATGTCTTCTCATGGCTGAGCCTTGATGCTTTGTGGATCTAATTTAGCACCCAGCAATTTTTTTTTCCATCTTCGTCTGAGCGAGGCACCAGACGCATGTCGTTTGGCATCTGCTTGCGTCGTCAGAATCGTCTCCTCCACTGCAGCAGCACCCCTCGAGGGGCGCTGCGACTAATTAACACCAATCAACCCCGATCGCACCGCGCCCGATGGTGGCCGGGGATGAGGAGCGAGACATCGATAAGTCAGCGAGAAGACTTCATATCATGCCTCGTCTCTCTCGGAGATGTACCGTGGGGCTTCGACGAAGACGTTCGCGTATTAATTACATAGACACAAGTGTCACTGAATGATAATCTCGTTCGCTCTTTGTTTACGTGCCATTGTCGAGTTTGATTGCATTGTACAAGTGAAGATGTCCCTGTTGTTTAGAGTGGACCGATATGAAGAGAGAGAAATATGGAACGTGATGAGCATTACATTTAGTACACTATTTCGATAATGTAATAATATTCTCATATGGCATATTATTTTTAATGACTTTTTTATGCCTCTGACATGAAGCATCACCAGAGGCCTTTTGTTTCTGTATACTAATTTGTGTACAGTATGTCCAAAAAGATTACAATCAGATTTTTGCATTAATAACTCCCAATGTGATTAAACTGTCTAAATGCTACTTCAAGGTCTTAAAATGTAACATCTTTGCTATATTTTGCAGAAAACCCCATTCAATTTGGTTAAGTGGTCACAGAGAAATGTTGATATTTGTAACGCATGTCATGGGTCTGATTCTTCCAAGTTTAGCACTTTGATGCTCTTGGAACTCCATAATAGGTGAACACAATGGACAGAACTTAGAGGGAAGGGATTCCTGACATGCTCTACAAAACTCCTCATTTCCCTTTGATCACTGAAGCAAATCAGATGGGGTTTTCTGTAAGATGTGGGTAATAATTTGTAGTTTCATACCCTGAATTTATGTTGCGACTGATTCACTATTTTTAAAGTTATTGCGGAGGGTCCCGTTATAATTTTTTTTTTTTTGACTTACGGTAGTGTGCATCAACAGTCGGCACGAATTGAACTTTGACCCTCTGAAAAACAGGCTGGGGTCTACAGGGCATGTGTGTGACAAGTGAGCCCATCATCTTCATTGAATTAAGCACTCCACCACCAAAATTAGGCTACAGACACCTTGTGCTGTTAGAGGGATCAGCG
This sequence comes from Diadema antillarum, assembly GCF_040938485.1. Taxonomy (NCBI): domain Eukaryota; kingdom Metazoa; phylum Echinodermata; class Echinoidea; order Diadematoida; family Diadematidae; genus Diadema; species Diadema antillarum. Next base: position 173,918 of record NW_027271525.1, on the reverse strand, counting down.
AATTTTTTATCTCAATAGACAGGGAATAAAATTTGTCGCCAGTATTTGTTATGAACAATTTACCATCAAAAGTGGAAATTGCATTGCAATTAATTGTCATGGCAGTGCTCATGTTTTTATAATGATTTCATGTTCTCGATAGCAGACTAACTGTGACCACATGCTTTTTCACATATAGGTACATGAGATTATAGTCCCACTAAAAACAAGGACAAGTTCTCAATAGACATTGCAGGTGTATCGATTGTGTGTGCGTTGTTTGTGGCATTCGGCACTTGGATGTGTGCGGACTGACTTCATATTATCTTACTAGCAGAGAAGAATATGTTCCTCTTTTACTTCAAGTCAGATTCATTAGGGCAAGGGACATGCATGGTATATCAGACAATGCTGAATTTAGCTTTATCATCACAATAGTTTGCAGTAACGTGCTACAAAAAGAGGGCAATGGATATATGGCTCTTGTCAAAATATAACTGAATCTCTCAAATTTGTTCTTTTGCTTCATAAAATCATTATTGATTCATTGTTATATTTAAAGATGGTTTTCTCTTTCTCTCCCTTTCTCTCCTCTTCCTCCTCCTTTTGTTCTTCCTTCTCCCCTCCTTATTCTTTATTCTTCATCACTTCCTTCTCTTCCTCTTTCTTCTCCTCCACCTAAACCTCCACTTCTTCCTTCTCCTTCTCTTCCTCCTCCTCCTCCTCCTTCTCTTCTTCCCCTTTCTCTTCCTTTTCTTTTTTCACCTTTTCATCTTCCATGTCCAACTCTTTCTACTTCCTTCTCCTCTTCTTCCTTCTCCTCCACCTCTTCCTCCTCCACCTCTTCTTCTTCCTCCTCCTTCTCCTTTTTCTCCTCCTCCTCCATCTCCTCCTCCCACTCCTCATCTTCCTCTCCTCTTCTCCTCCACCTCCACCATCTCTTCCTCCTCTTCCTCCTCCTTCTCCTCCTCTTCCTTCCTTCATCTCCTCTTCGTCATCCTTCACCACAACATCATCTTCCTCCTCCTCTTCCTTTTCCTCCACCACCTCCTCCTTCACCTCCTCCTCTTCCTCCACCAATTCTTCCTCCACCACCTTTTCCTTCCCCTCCTCCTCCTGTTTGGCTTCCAACAGATGCTGAGCCTGTGCTCGACAGAGTGTTTACAAGCCGTCTGCGGTGTTTGCTTGACGAGTCTTCCGGATTTTTGGTAATTGTCACTTGAAAATGTCTCAATGTGCAGAAAATGAGGGATTGTTAGTGGAATCTTGGCTAAGTTTGCAGGACGTCATGGTGTGCTTTCAAAAATGACAAGCAAAGAAGTCTTGTTACCGACAATCTATATACCTGTAGATTGTAGAACACATAATTGTACCTCTGTTTAAAGTGAAATATTTTGTCAGGTGTGTTTCAGGCTGAGTATAAGCTGTACCAAGTCTTTTTCAGTTCGCTGATTTTACAGTGTACAGCTACTAAAGCTCTGTGACATGAGATATTTTGGCATTGTAATGGAAACTTTCATTATTTTGCTATAAACCTTTTAATAGCATTTATCAACATAATATATAAAAAGAAGACATCATATAGAGTTTGTTGCTGTATTATCTGAGGCAGTATATATCCGTATCCTTGTAAAAAACAAAACAGAAGAAAGGGACCAAATTTCATCTATCCTGTAACTTTTAACTCATTAGTCATTTGGCTAGATGGAATTGTTTGAATTTTGATTGAATTTTTTTTATCATGTTCTATGACTATTCTAGATTCTCTCTGAAACATACTCAAGCTGTAGAATGTCTGAGATGTATTCTGATAATGCAAACCCAACATACAGTTGATGATGTAAAGGCAGCAGAAGTGGAAAACAATTTTTTTTACTGGTAGTTTCAAGAAAATGAAATTCCAAATATACCATTGATGTTGACCCTCTGACATCTGCCCGCAAATTTCTCTTGCCGCTTCCTGTGCGACAGAGCCTCCAGTTCACAGGTCGCCTGCGCATGCTGTACGGCCAGAGGACGCGTGGCAAAGACGGCATCCCTGTGGACATTGAGCCGCCAGAGATGGCGCTGTTTGCCCTGGCCTGCCCCCTCCAGCAGCCTTCAATCATGGAGATCCACGTCCGCAGCATGATCTTCCGAACGAAGCACAAGCTGGACTTTAAGACCATCACGCTGGACACTAAGTATGTTCGACGTTCATTTCGTCATGGGTCGATTGAGGCCAGTATGTGCCAAAAATGATAGAATGTAATGTGTTTTAAGAGATGCTGCTAGAAAGTGCTTTTACTTGCAGTCAGAAGCTTATAGGATAAAACCCTACCTAATCATTACCGATATTCTATGCTCTTGGGCCAGCATTACGCAGTGTTGCAACTGGTGGAGCATTCGTTTTATCACAATCAATGGAAATTACCTTTACTTGATAAGACTTTTGCGAAAGTCTTGTCAAGTAAAGGTAATTTCCATTGATTGTAATAAAACGAACGCTCATCCAGTTGCTTTTCCAATCAGATGAACCTTTTCAGCGAGCGTTGCAACTGATTGACAAATTGCTCTTAATTGACATAAATATATGCCAATTATTCAGTGCTTGAGCAGCAACCACAATAAAAAATCATGGCCATACATATTCGGTTGGGATTCAAACCCATGACCTCCTGATTGCTTGACAATGATCAGATCCACTAGATTTCCGAGCTTCCACTAGATAGCCTGTGGTGGCTCTGATCTCTTGTAGCAATGGGTACTGTAAACATGGATAATTTTGTGTGATTAATTATTTGTGCTGAGGGGCTCGTTACATACTCATGGGTTCTTGAAATCATGCTGTGCAATTGTCTAGCCATTCAAAATGTGCAGATAAAATTGTGAAATATGTGCAAATTAATGTACTGCAAAAATCTGTGTTTGCAGTACTACATGAATTTATATAAATTAAGGATTTTGCATCTTGACTGATTGGCTAGGTCAACTAAGGGCAATTTGTCAATCAGCTGCAAGAAAATAATGTGATGCAAGAATCATTGATTTGACTAAATCATCCAATATTGTTTTCTTTCCTTGAGTACTGGGAAACTTGATATGATACTAAGCTTTGACCATGCCTTATGTAGCCATAATGATTACGTTCACACGCTGTTCCTAAACTGTAAGCTTAGATCAAACACTTAACTCTCAGTGATTAGCTTGTAGTTTATCATCATGTGGATGCACTTGAAAATTTTAAAGGTTAGTTGATGATTAAAACCACAAGACATCTCAGGGATTACTCTCGGGGGATCCGCACTCATAGTTTCACTCCATAAGTTTGGCAACTGCGTGTGAATGTAACGTTAGTCAGTCATTGTTGCATAACTTCTCAAGGGATGAAGATGTTGTGCACACGGTTTACTTGCATGAGATATGTCCGCAGTGTCAAATCTTATAAGAGATGCAGCATTTGATGGTTACTTACTCTACAAAGATGCTGTGATATATGTCACCTGCTTCTTCAAATGCTCGTACAATGTTGCCAAACACCAATTTCCTGATATTAGTATTCAAATTTTCCAGACTCTATGCTTCCCGAAGACATACTATATTGTGACCCATTGTATTTTGAAGATTTTTGCAGAAGAAGAGATGTGGAAGCCAGCCAGCAGATTGGCAAAGTGTTGAGAAAATCAGCTTTTAAGTTTTGAAAAACATTTAAAGCATAGCAACAACATGCCCCCCCCCCCAAAAAAAAATCTTATACTGTATATGCCGAATACTGTACGAGCTGAAATCTTCGCGTACAGATATTTTCATGAATTGCTACTCGGAGGACATTTTGGCGTGTTGTTAATTTCGCGGTTGTGAGGGTCTATCTGAACTTAGTTATTTGTGCATTGTTATTTTCGCGTGTTGTTATTTTCGCGGTTCAAAGGCAATTTGTGAAATTCGCGAAAATAAAACCACTGCAAAAATTTCAGCTCGTACAGTATTTTGTGAGGTTTTTATTTTCCAGAATTTCGCGAGTCTGGTGCTATTCGCGAAATTAAAGACGGGCAAAAAAATTGACTCTGATCTCGATATGAATGTGACGTATTGGTATGCACATTTCTCCATTCAGTACTCCATGCTCACAAATTTAACCACTCGCGAAATCGTCGGGAAGTCCCGATTCACGAAAATTTAGACTCGCTAAATACATGGCATGTACAGTACTTAGTTATGTTTTCAGGGATTTGTGATGGCAAGTCACAGTAATGGCCCACCTTACTACCTTTGAGGTCATTCTGACTATTTAGATATTTGAATGTGTTGATAAATACTGTGACCATTTGAATGCCAGTGAATTAATGAAGGTAGCAGCAAATGTGCTCCAAAATGCAGATAATCAACAAAGAGACAAATGTCATGTTGTGCTTTGTACTTTATTGTCATATACTCTCTTTTGCCTATTTCTGTCCCGTTCTGTGTATTCACTTTTCTCCCCTTTTCATCTCTCTTATCTCTGCTTGTTGTCCTCTACTGTATCTGTCTTTTCTCTCTGGGTTTTTTTTTCTCTATATTTCTTTTCTCTCTGGGTTTTTTTCCTCTATATTTCTTTCATTCTATTGAGCTCTTTCTCACACACACACACACACACACACACACACACACACACACACTTACACACTTTTTCTCTTCTTTCTATCTCTTTCTCTCACTGTTCTTCTCCCATCTCTCATCCCACAGGGGAAGTGAAGTCCTTGGCTACACTGATAACGAGTTCAGCTCGTTGCCTGGTTACCAGTACATCCACTACGAGGACATCATCTACTGCTCCGAGATGCACAGCTCCCGTAAGATGACATTCCAGATTGGTTTAGACTTCCTGCTTCTGTAATTTATTGTTGAGTGTTGTGGGGGTCAGTCATTATCACAAATTTTATAAAAGAGAAGTCTCTCTCCGTATTTTCCAAACTGCATATATGAGAGATATGAAAGTGTATCACAAACTTTTCCATCTCTTTTGGCCAGGTAATACCACTACTACTACTACTACTACTACTACTACTACTACTACTGCTCCCTACTAATGATAATGATAATGATGATGATAGTAGTAGCAGCAGTAGTAATAGTAGTAGAAGTAGTAGTAGTAATAATAATAATGATAACAATAATAATGATAATAATGATAATAATAATAGTAATCATAATCATAATCATAATTGTAATAATAATAATAATAATAATAATAATAATAATAATAATAATAATAATAATGAAAGTGATGAGAATAATAATATTAATGAGTGTTGTAAGTTTTCAGCACTCTGACCTTTCCAGCGATTTATACTTTGGCCCACTTTGACCCACAAGGAAGAAGAAAAAGATAACTACAGAAATGATATGAGAGCTACCCAATGGCATCAAATAGTTTTTATGAGCAAGTGTGCTGTAAAGATTAGATGAAGTCAAGCATATGGGAAAGGGGAGGGATTTAGGCATGGTAGGTCAACTCTTCACACATAAGCAACATACTCCAGAAACAAATTAAATGTTATATATCTCTGAATCAAAATATTGTTAAACTCTGAAATTTGAACAAGATTCAGTTCAATCAAACTTTTTTTCTTTCTGAAAACAAACCTCAATTTCCATATTTTGTCACCAAAACCACCGTATTTGTCATTTTCTGTACTTGCGGGGATTTCGCAACTTTATCAAGATCAAGATAACACGGTGACGAATCAATGGTAACCCGTCAACAACAATTTCAAGAGAGAAAAGAAAAACAGGAAGGGATGAAAACGAAAATGTGCTCTCCACGATCGCAATCTAGAATGCGATAACCGAGAAGGGTTGATTTCAATAGTTTGCGAGAAGAGACTAAAAAAAAGTGTGCAGCCCCATCTGCTCCATCGCTTTCGCCCCTCGCTCGGTTCCCCCTGCTCGGTTCCTCCCGCTGATCATACCCGCATGTGTCCGTCAAACGTCGGCCGTCTGCTCCCGATTGGAGGTGACACGCGGCCTGCCATCTTCCTCTGACTCACTCCCTCCAGTCATCCTTGGCTCATTAGAGGGGCCACCTCTTACCTCCCTCCTCCCTCCTCCCCTTGATATGCACCCCCGAGTGCCTTCCTTCCTTCCTTTCGGTCCCTGCACAAAACCCCAATGGTAGGCACACTTTCCTTCTTGACCCCCCACCCTTTTAGGGACCAAAATTCCCCCCCCCCACGAATTTCCTTCTTCAACCAATGTTCCATCAAAGGATACTGCTGTGAGAGAGAAAAAAAGTATGTATAAGTATGTATGTATGTGTGTATGTACAGTATGTATCTGTATATCCATCTGCTGTAAAGCAATATATTCACGGCATGACATTTTCACAAATTGGTGTCAGCGGCCTCTTTTGCAGTATAAGATTTTCATCAATTGTCACTGGCATTCAGTGTGTATAGTGTAGGCAAGAACTTTTGCGTGCATTTTAGTTTCGCGAATCTTGGCTCTTGCAAAATTTGCGAACTTAAAATGCATCCAAACATTCCTCGCTTTATATTATTTATTTGTCTGTCTGGTTATGCTGCCAAAATACCTTATTGGTAAAGATCTGCAATGGTGCCAGGAAAGGAAGATGCAGAAATCAAAATAAATAGGCATGAGCAAACTTTGCCCTTGTCACAGTACTTTGTTCATGAAAGCCACAAGACCAATAACAACCTCTCTCCCCCCCCCCCCCCCAAAAAAAAAATGATTTACATAAGTAGAACAAACTGTTTGTCATACATTGATACCAATGCTGAATGTGTCTTTGAGTGTGATGTAGGGAAAAAAATGACAGGATTCAGCAGTTCTAGTGTGTAGAAATCAGAGAAGAGTGTCCATGTTTAAAGACAGTTAATATTTTTTAGAGCTTCATAAAATACTTTACAATGTAATTGATAATAATTGATAATAGTGATTATAGACACTGCAAACATACATGGTGTTCAAGACCATAAAATTCAGATTTTAGATTGGAACATAATGGAAACAGTGCCTTTAAAATTGAAACTTTGGTTCTTTAATAGTTGTTGTATAAGAGACACAATGCCGCCCTCCAATCATTTCTCCGCCAAACCCTCCTCCAACATGAAATTTGAATACACTTCTTGGTGAAAAAGATTTTAAAATTCCTCCGGCCAGCTCACATCAAGTATAAGCACTTTGAAGTGCATTCATACAAACACAAAACACCTGTACATGTGTTGATTAATTCAGCTTCTCATAATGTTTTTATTTTCAAATTCTTTTCTTCACTTTCCTTTTAATTCTGAATACACCTTAAAGGGAAGCAGTCCTGAGATTTTCACTGTACTGATAATTAAGAAGAGTAAAAAATATAACCTTTCACCAATTTATAAGCGTGGACATCAAAAATTGTCTCCGTACGCGATTTTTAAAAAATAATTCCTGCAAGCGATCGTGTAAGAGCCTGCCAAAAGATGCAACGTCATTGATGCCCTACTCTCAAGTTGACAGCCGTGCCTCAGAAAACCAATTTAAGTGTTCAAAATGATCATATCTGATTTTTTCATAAAATGTGACAATATGTGGTTTTATTATTTCAAACAAAATATTTCAAGCTTATTTATATATACAATTAATATAAAAATAAATAGTAAACATGTATTTATAAATAACTAGGGATGACGAGCAGAACACCGCTGGAAAGAGTTGTGCATCGATGACGTATGACTCTCCGCCAAGACTTGCTCATTTGCAGAGTCACACTTTTTTAACCGAAATGTACGAGCTTATTTGGTGATTTGAAAGTTTGTTTTTGATGAAAGTAGTTCATTGGAGGTACCAACAACAACATATTTTTTTTAATTTCATGAGGACTGCGTCCCTTTAAACTTTGAATGACTGATTATGGGGTACTCAAAATATAGATCTCCTCATGATCAAAATATGGTTGACAAGTATATTCAGAGATAAAGTGATGCTCAGAAAATTGCAAACATTGATGTAGATATGTGGGACTACAAGATATCAGTGATTCGATTTGGGTATGCACAAATTTAGTTAAGGCATTGCCACCACACTTGTTCTTTGTGTTAATATGTATTTATACAAAAGTCAGACCACAGATTACCAGTGAAGGGGAAATTTGTAATCAATTGTGGGGTGTGGTCTCAGACAAGTTATTTTTAAATGTATCCGCTTTAAGATAATCTTGAGCCGAAATACTCCGGCCCTCTTTCCCTCTTGTAGGGCATTCATACACAGGTGTTTTTCTGTCTCACACACTTCCTAGAGTCTCGCAACAAGATGATAACAAACAGGAGGGAAGAGACAAGAATGTGTAACCCAACTTCTCATTTTGTTTGCAAAATGATGTAAGGGCTTTATTGGCTTGTCTTTGAGAGTTGACATTAATGTTAATTTTTGACACCCCAGGGGTGTCGAGCAAGGGAAGTGCTGTAGTGTAGTGGGTAAGGAGTAGCTTTCAAATAAGAGGTTCGTAGTTCAAGTCCTGACTCGTGCTCGCATCCTTTTAAAAGATGTTGGAACTCCCTATTCCATCTCAGTTAAGTTGTGTATCGGGTATGTGGGTAGCTCTCAATGTTGGGGATAATGATAATGGCAGGGAACTGTGAAAGAGCATTGCTAAACTTTGAAGAGGCTAACCTGAATGAATAGGCCAGTCCAGTGCGACTATCAACTTACACTTTGTGTGATATATGAAGAGTTTGTTCGCAAAAACCGATAAGTCCATTTTTGAAGATTTTGAAGTACAGTCTCTGTCATAAAGAACAAAATTATACCTTTTATATTGGTCAGTACATACAAAAGTACATTTTTTAAGTTATGGTCAAAAGAAGCAAAAATTTTCGTATTATTCTCTTTATTTTTCTTGACCTTTAATCGCAAATATCTCCATTTGGCAAATATGGACTTATCGGTTTTTGCGAACAAACTCTTCATATATTCATACAAAGGCAAGACAGTAGAGCAAAAGAATGCAAAGTTTCCAACACTTTTTCATTTGTTGTCATTTCCAAACCCCAATTGAGTTTGTGCCATTAAATCACCTGGTATTAAAACAAACTATTAAACTAAATGTTGTTGCAGGCTTGTATCTGCAGCTTTCTTGGCTGGAGCAAGTCTGCCTCTCACCCTCAGAGCAAGCCCCCTTGCCTTTGATTAACTAGAACAGAAGCCTGTCAAGAATGATTCATCTTTTCTTTTGGCATATACCCGTCAGATTTCTCATTTGCAAAATAATGGAGAATGTGGCAATGGTTTTTTTTTTCTCTTTTTTTTTTTCTCTTTTTTTTTTTTTTTTGCGTGTGTCATGTGGAAGCCGAGAAGCCACAAATAGAACCTCGTACCACAGTCAGTGGACAGGAATTTCTTGCCTTTGCACGGTATGCGTGTGAGCCGATCGATATGCGGCGATGGAAATAACACGCTGTCCTGCGAATGCGACAACCCTCTTCCCGCAACGAAGAACTCTGGCGACAGGAGAACCTGTTCAGACACCCTCACCATGTGTTTGCTTTTGTAATTGTGATGATTTTGTTTTTCCTGGCAAAGGTTTCACAGTTTACACTTTAGCTCTGAATCCTGCCCAAATAAGAGTTATCCAACACAAACGTGTCCTTGTATGTTCACGTAATGATCACTGATATTAGTGCCAAGGTTCTATTAACCAGCCAAAGCTTTTATGCATATTCATTGCCTTGCAAGACAAACATGGAGATTCTCCTCAATTGCTCCCCCCCCCCCCCTTACCCAGTATATGCAAAACCTCCAACAGGAGAAAGTGATTTTTTTTTTTCAAATATTAAATCTATTTCCATACCAGAGGTGGTGCAAATGACCCTTTCACTTTTTAAGCAGATTCATTCAACCTGTAAGATTACAAAAATCAACATATTCATATGGCTTCATCTCAAGAACTCTTATATTTTCCGATGACGTGTGATTTAATGCAGATTTTCTGATCCTTGCCACTACCTTTTGCGACCTTCACATGTACACTTTGTATGAAATTTTGACTTGGAGAAAATGTGAGAGTGGTTGCTGCGAGAGTGAGGTAAAACCGGCCTTTCCCGTTATCAGGGACAAACCCGAATCGAAAATGGATGATGATGATGATGATGATGATGATGATGATGATGATGGTGATGATGATGATGATGATGATGATGATGATGATGATGATGATGATGATGATGATGATGGATGATGATGATGATGGTGGTGGTGATGATGATGATGACAATGGATGATTATGATGATGGTGATGGTGACAATGATTATGATGATGATGAGGATGATGATGATGATGTTGGTGATGATGATGATGATGGTGTTGATGGTGATGGTGATGGTGATGGTGATGGTGATGGTGATGGTGATGGTGATGGTGATGATGATAACGATGATAGTAATGATGATAATGATGGTGGTGGTCTATGGAGTACAAATCAGCAAGATAATGTTTTATGGTTGTGTAGTAAATCTTCTCTTTTTTTTTCTGCTTACCTCCGCAGTGATTCGTAAAGGAGAAACAGGGTTCATCTACTTCCGGTTGATGACAAAGGTGATGAAATGGTTGTGGGTGCAGGCAAAAGGAAAGGTCATCTACAAGAACGGCAAGCCGGAGTATCTCATGTCAACTCACAGACCCATGAGGTATGAAACAGACGATGGAGTAATAGTCCTACAGAATTGAGTTTAAAGGGATCGTAAGTTTTGGTTGAAAAGATTCCTCTTAGAAAACATGATAATCATTGTACAGATTTTAGTTTGAATTCAAAAACCCGACATCAAGAGAACATCACCAGAATAGATTAATACCGAAACATGAGTAAAAACTAAAAATGAATCGATTGTCGATGGCTAAAATTGCTTTAGCATATTATACCACAATACAATAGTCCATGTAAGTGGTGTGTTATTGGTGGATGAATATGAATACAATCTGCTATGTTTGTTGTTGATTGAATTACTCAATAGTAGATGGATTGATAGATTACATAACTGTTGAAAACTCACCGATGGATGGAGTACAATGTAAAGATCAGGAAAATACAAAGCAAAAACATTTCTTTGTCAGAGAATTTGGTGTTATCTAAAGACCAGACATAATCCTCCAAACTCAAGTGCATCTCTTTTTCAATCCTTAAAATGCTTTTTCCTTTGTTGGGGACTATCCCACCATAGATTCTCCGTACCCAGACAGTATGGACCCAGCTCCCGAATTGATGTTTGGTTGAAGTCTTCACATACTTACTTTCTTAACTTGTAGCAACTTACAATCAATTTGCTTGGAGGAATGTCAGTTGAATTCAAATTCATGAAATAGTTTTATTGCAACTGATTAACAAACTGACATCGATGTAAGGCGGTTTGTTTATCAGTTGCAATGTCCGTTGAATGTGAAAAAACAAACATACAAAACCCAAGTATGAACTCTGATTGTATATTTGTGAATCAGTTGTTGCAATGTAGGACTGTTTCAAGTAATAACATAACACAAAAGATTTTCCTCTGACGGCGAGTTGACTGCTCTGATTCTAATTTTTCAATCTAGTGACGAGGAAGGAGAGCAGCATCTTGCAAACCGCAGACGGCCTTTCAAGTTCCCCTTCCAGGGCAAAGCGGAGCTGTACGACTGTAACCCACCATACCCCCCGATTCCTCCATGTAAGGCAACACACATTTGACCCCTGAGCTCTTGGCTAAGAACTTTCATGTAATCCTACTACAGTGGACTCCCCTTATAACAAAGTCCTCGGGACCGGCAGTTTTCTTTTTTTATATCGAAATTTCGTCATAACCAAACAAATTAACAATAAAAAGACATAGAGCAGATGATGTTGCGGCCTGAATTTTTACTTGGTTGTAACCAGAATTTCATTATAACTGTGTTCGTTATAACGGGAGTGCACTGTACTACAAAAAGCCAGATAGAATTACCAAACTTTGATTTACGTATTCTAAAATTACCATCAAGCCATCCACTGATTGCATCATATGAAGATGACACAGTTTTCCTAGTTTATCAAAAAGTCTACCACAAATGAGGTATTAAGAACAGTGGCCACCTGATAAATACAGTTTTGAGATTCACTTACTCTTAATCCATTTTCCATTGAGATGAAGTGAGCCTACAGGAGATTAGGTACATGTATTTGAATGCAGTGGGCCAGGTTTGAAGCATGTGTTTTTTTCATGAAACACAAGATATTCGCATTTCAAAGAATTCAATGCGGGCCTCTACAGCTCGAACCAGATCGATACCGTTTTAATTCCTTATGGACCTGGTTCGAAATCCGGCCGTGTGTGACTGTAGCATTAGTCAGTGGACTAAATTCAAACCATGGCTTTGATTTAAAATATCCTATATGAATTCTAGCCAGAATGTCTTGACCTGCTGAGCAATTAAAGCCACTATACAATGTATACCATTTGCAGATGAAAAAGAAAAAGCTTTGGTGCTTCACAAGTACAAAATGTGAACAATGATTTTATTAAGATTGTTTTTCAGAATAGACCATCTACATTTAAGGTTTATTGAGAAAATTAGTGATTTCTCCTTATATTTATGGCTTTATTGCAAAATTTGATATAGCAGTATGTTTTGTGATACAACTGAACTATACATATACATCAAATGCATATGTATCAAATGCATAACAAAGTAGTCTGTAGCTTGTGGAAGCCGTATCAGAACTGTATGGAATTTGAGTGGACTTGAGGACTTGAAGTTGTAGATTATTTAGAGCTGGTTGTGCGAGAGAAAGCTATCATGTGAGGGTTTGAAATTCACCTATTTCTTTTCTCTTCGCAATTCAGGAACTTTACAAGGCAAATATGTGAAGCCTGTATTAAACTGAAAAATTTCTAAGTTAATCTAGGCATGTCTGACTCTACTTGCAGCTCTCAGATTGTCAAACTTTTGTAAATTTGTATCAGACTTTGAGCATGAGTTACTGAATCTGTATGATTAAGAGTTCAAATTAATATTTCTCTTGATGTATTGAAGACATGCAGTGAAACTCATTTTAAAGTGCTAATTTACTGACAAGATGATGTTTTCTGCAGCAAAATTATTCCAGTGCTTCATCATCATGGGTTAAATCAGTTGACAAGTTCACTAGTTCCCCTCCAAGGTTGAAATTGAGGTTCTTGTAATCAGTCTCTCTTTGTTCTTTCTCTCTGTCAACAGTCATCCTGCAGGCTTTGCAGCGGGGAGAGATACCAAGCCTTGGAGCCGGTCCTCCACCCGGCATAGCCATGGGTGGCATGCCCCCTGGGATGGGTAGCCTGCCTCCTGGAATGGCTGACTTCCCCCCTCCAGGAGGAATGCCCCCCTTTGGGGGACCCATGCCTTTCGGGGATGGTAGTGGACCTCCTCCATTCGCCTGCCCTCAGAATGGCATGTTCTCGCCTCGCCCGGACAGAGGAGTGATGCCATCGTTCGACCAGGGACTGCAGCGTTCACAGTTCAAGTCGTCCCCTTCGTATTCTCCGCCGAGCTACGCTTGTGATGGAGCAGGATCGGAGATGAATGGGGACAGTGACATGAGCGGGATGTTTGGAGATGGCCAGTGGCAGGGCATGAATGGAGAAGGGAAGTGGGCAAGTAATGGATTCAGTGGACACTTCAGTCCAAATGGCTCGGTGCCATCACCTTCCGTTGCGTCCGAACAGATGGAACTCTCAAAGGGCTTTGATAATGGGAACATCAATGTAGGCCAAAGCTGGAATGGTTGTCCCTCAGCCAATGTGGACAGTGGGGTAATGCCAAATGGTCACTTCCAGTCATGTCCGTCGCACTCGTTTCCATTGAATGGCAGTGACACCAACACCTGCTCACCCCGATCTGTCTCCAGCGGGGACAGTGGAATCACATCTCTGCCACCGAGCCAGAAGGGATGGAATACCCCCTCCAGGAGAGTAGCTGTCGTTAGCCCCTGCCAGGCAAATCAGGAGGTGCCGAAGATCCCGCAGAGCGCCAAGAAGCGGAGCCCTGTCTTGAGCACAGGCAGTGTGGACAGTGGCATGGGGAACCTCCCCTTTGAGAATGGGGAAGACATACCCACGTTTGACGAGGCCCTCTCACTGTCTTCATTGGACCCAGCACAGCAGGCTGGCATTAAGGAGGCACTCCTGATGTGCGGTGACGAGATCCTTATCACAACTAAGTTGCAGGATGGCGGGCAGACCTTCCCACAGGAGCCATTCAGATCAATGCCTGAACAAATTGGACCAAAGCTTGAGACTAATGCTATGCAATATCAGCCACCCCGCACCCTTCACCAAAGGCCCGAGGAGGGCTCTTGCAATGTTCTGCGGTCACTGCTGAGCAACCCCAATCCCTCCACATCCTGCAAGCAAGAGGAGCATGTAATCTCTTCCCCTGTGACATCTGTGACACACCCCAACACGGTAGAGTGGAGGAATCCTGTGCCAGTTACAACAGCTACCCCAGGGGTGTGCTATCCTCCTGGACAGTCCTCTATGAACTCACACCACTCACAGCCAGTGCAGCGGTCCCAGGCCTTCCAGACTGACTCCATGCCCCAAGGCCCACAAAGCAACCACTTGCCAAACAGAGCGCCCTCAAAGCAAGCCCATCAGAACCACTGGCAGCACAACCAGGTAGATTCTGATCAGGGCAGCTACTCTCAGCAGGGCACTGTGCAGACACCTGGCCTCCAAAACAGCATGGCCACTACACAGAACTCTCATGGTTACCCTTCCATTGTGCACCAGTCAGCAGTGCAGCCTCAAACCTTGCCAAAGAGTCACAACTCTTCACAGCACAATCACTTTGCCAGCCAGTCCACAGCCACAGGTCTCCCCATTCCGCAGCACCAACAGCAGCAGCTGAAGATGCAACAATTGCAGCAGCAACAACAGCAGCTAAAGATGCAGCAGTTGCAACAGCAACAACAGCAGCTGAGGATGCAGCAATTGCAACAGCAACAGCTACATCCAAAGCAGCAGCTGCAGCAGAACCATCTCCAACAAGTACAGCAGCAACAACAGCAGCAGCAGCAGCAGCAACAACAGGAGATGTTTAACTTTCAAACCAGCCTACCCCCGATGACCACAGAGCAGGCGCTGTACAGGAGTAAGCAGCAGCAGCACTTGCAGCAGCAGCAGAACTATCAGCCTCAGCAAACACAGCCGCCAGAGTCACATCAGGAAGAGGCATTTGGCTTCCAGACGAACAGCCTACCCTTGATGACAGCAGGGCTAGTCCAATGTGCCACTCCCCATCAGCAGCAGCAACTCCCGCCACCGATGATGCACACACACCACCAGAAAGTGATGATGGAGAGGAGAGGTTACCATAGCAACCAGAAAGGGATGCTCAATGGTGTTGGAGGACATTTGCCCGTGCTACATCAGGTATGTTTTCATCACGCACACACCAGTTGGACTCTGTGTGAAGTACTTCTATGTTTCTTTGGTTGCCAGAGAGATTTTTGAAATTCATGTGAAGGAATTGATAATTGTATCTTGGAGTGTAAAAATATGATTGCTTTCTGCAAGCTGACTTTCTGATACAAAGCTAAATGATATAAGAGATTTCAACTGCCACATGTTTTCAACTATCAGCATGATATTTAGTTACAACCTCTCAAGCCACTTACATGGGATGACAATCCGTCACCTCGCAAGTTCCCTCCTCATTTGTTCACAAAATTATTACGAATATCATGTTTACGGCCAATGATAAAGCAAGTGTGATGCGTGAACAGCCACAAATCGAAATCAGAACTTATGGTCCTCTTCAAAACAATGTTGAAAAAGGAACTTAATTGAAGATTTGGTGCCCAAGTCATTTGGAGGCTTGAGAGGTGATGACATCAGGTGACTTGATCTCATTGTAATGTTGTGTTTTCTGACTAACATGGATGTTTCATGAGGACATGTGGAAGTCCATAATTGTCTTATTTTATATCCGATTTTGACGAGGCTTCTACCATACTGTGTGTTTGCATTTAAACTCTTTCAGTAACACCAATTCAAACATGAGGTGAACTTGCACTTTAGTGGATAAGGATTAAAGTGATACTTTCAGACCAGAGCCAACTGTGAATACTGTGTGAACAACATCCCATGATCTGCAAGAGGTGTTATAATCCACTTTCGCTGGCAGTCAGCATTTCTTTTTTAACCCTGAACAACTTCTGTGATGACTTGTATAAAACGGAATACAGTGCACTCCCATTTTAATGAACACGGTTATAACGAAATTCCGAAAATTCAGGCCGCAACATTATCCAGTATGTATTCTTATTGTTTATTTGTTCAGTTATAACAAAAGATTTTGATATAATGAAAGAAAACTGCCAGTTCCAAGGACTTTGTTGTAACTGGAGTCCACTGTACACAGGTCAAATACTTGAAAGGTTTTTCAGCAATTACTTGAAGCAATTGCCAACCAGTTTCCCACTTCTCCATCCCTACTTTTTCTTCTCATATTTTCTGTGACAGGAGGTTCCCTTTGGCAGCAGCCCTCAACCACAGAACACTGCCCTGAATTTGATGGACTTGGTGGACCCCAGCCTGTCGTCTGAGTTCCTGTCTGCGGTGATGCCATGCGGGGCACCGCAGATGAAGGGTGTGGTGGCGGGGGGTGGGTCCCTCCTCGAAAATGGCTTCCAAGTTGCCCTGACGCATTCTTCCAATGCCTAAAGAGAGAGAGAGAGATGGGAGACTGGCCCCGACCTTTAGCCCTGACCTTTTGCCCTCTGACCCTTCACATACCTCATGTCACACCGCCATCTCCGCCACTTGGAGGGAGGATCGTCCTCTTCCGCTTTCAACCCTTTGAGTGCTACGCAAAATTGCCATTGGTCTGTACTTGGTGACAAACTGGAAGTATTGTTTGCCACAAAGCCATGTCCCTGTTTGCCTCACTGGATCAAGAATTGCATGCACGGATGAATAAAAAAGAACAAATTGAATGGCTCAAAAGTATCCATACTTTACTTTCCTCTCCACCCATTTACAACCCTGTCTTCATTCACACTGTCAAATGACGCAAACAAACAAGAAAAACAAAGCATCAGACGTTGCCGCCAAGTGACAATGAGTATGCAGTTTCTGATTGCAGTTGACATGTGCAGCATACGATAGTGTTTGATGTGTTGGAGCATGTACCACGCATTAATCGTCCGTATCATATAAATCACAACTTTTCATTGTACCTTAAATTCATGGTGATTCCTTCTGATGTGATGTGGACTCTTTCAAAAGAATTATTCGAGGCTTCGGAATGCTTTCACCTTCAGAGTGTGAATTGTCGACTGTGGTCAGAGATGATATTTGCGGTCTCGGAGAGGTTTACACAGTGGCCTAGCATAACAAAGTGGCTGATATATATACGTCTGAAATCCTCATTATATTGCCCTCAATTTGACCTGATCAATCTCGAACCTTGACAAGCTTAGTAAAGATAAATCTTTCAGTAATATCTAATTTTTTTTTCTCTTTTTTTTTTCCTCCTTAAAAGGTGTAAGGAATTACTGAATTGCATTTACACAACGAAAGGCTAGGTCATAAAATTTCTGAGGCTTCATCTCAACTGATCATTTCTGCTTGGTCCTGGTGTCTTTTCGCTATTTCACATGAGAACACTTTACTACAATGTGCATACCGATGGCTCTTTTTTCAAGAGATACCAACTTCCCTTTATTAAATCTAGCAAATTCTTGGTAAGATGACAGTTACTTCTCTTCCTCTATGGGTTGTAGTATGAAAGGATTATCTCTTGGGCCCAGTGCATGAAAACTAACCACACATTTTAACTTGCCTTTGATATTGTCAGCAGAGTAGCATCTAGAAATATTAAACCAAAGCTGAATTCTGTCCCATTGTAGTTGTTGCAAATTTTATTCATAATTGCAACTTTTTCCTCTTTTCTTAAAAATAAGTTTTCATCAGAGTCAGCTGGGCCTTGATATGTGATGACTGCATGGTCAAGTTATTACATAAATTGTCTATTGAAAATTGCAAGGGTCTATGTTTTGCCTTCCATGTTGTTTTTTTTTTTATATATATGACTGAAGGGTATCAAATTAAAGAGAGCTGGAATAGTGTAGCTTGACTGAGTGCATGCGTATGATTGTGACAGTAGTAATTGTGCTCATACAATATATTTTCATACAAGTTATGTGAGGAGAAGAGAAGTGCGACGGTGTTGTATTTTTGCGGTATGAGGCGTTCACTCCGTATTGAGCCTAGAACCTTGTCATTATTGAAACGGCTGAAACATGAATCTTGTGTAACAGTAAAAACAATGTGATAAATGGTAAGCCAGGGAGCTCATTTAATGAGCAAACAGGCTTGCACGTTCTGAATGGAAAGACTGACGAACAAGATGAACCAGGATACTTGAATGCGTTGCTGTAGACAATACATGTAGTGTATGTTGCAGGCCCTGCTTCATGAAGTTATCTTGCAAAAGTTGTTTCTTGTCACAGCACCTTCGGTTTCCATAGCGACAACTGAAGTGCTGCTTGTTGATTGGTGTTTGTCAAGTTGTTGCCATGGTGACTGCAATTATTGTAAATAGTAAACATTTTACAGTGCCTTTGTGAAACAGGGCCCTGAACAGCATACAAAAAAAGTTTTTGAATGTATAGATGTAATCACATGAATGTATGCATTTGCATAGTTTGAAATGAATCTTGATGGCAAGATTAATTGAACTTTCGTTTTGCCTTTGGTTCAAACGAAGTCAATGCTACAAACAGTTTAGGTTGTGTAATGTTCAGCAGTTGATTCCTTACAAAACTTTGGAACAGTGTGTGTGTGCCAGTTATGAACAAAAGAACACACAAATAAGTACAAGAGAAGCAGACCAATGCACATGGTTGTACCAGCATGTTGTGTGTTGCACACTTTAAAGCTATAGTGTATTGTCGTTTGAAGCGGTGTTGTGATGTTCTTTGCACGTCTGGAGCAATTTTTCTCAATAATTCACTCACGAGAGATCAGTAGGAAACCTAAGGGAGTCTGATGGCAAAGTGAATGTCATGTCTTGATGCAGCATGAAACCAGAAAAACAAAGGAGAAATACAAACACACACACACACACATGAACAAAGAGAAGTTGCCATATCTCTACGATTTGAAACATACGACGATGAATACTTCAACCAGCAATGTTGAATGCTGCTTGTGCAGTGAGTGACTGTCTTTGCAGTTAGCTCATTTCTCTTGTGATTTATGAAGTGTCATTTTGTCGTCAGAATCTTTAGAATCCCTCACCAGAGAATCATACTTTATGGGATGACGTCCTGCTATTTGGATCTCAACTCAAATATGCAAAAAATCTTGACATTTTTATCCTTTTTCTTCTGCTTGGCAAAGTATTTGATTTTGCTTTTTGATTTTCTATGATTATCTAATAGCCTTTTTTTGCAGGGCAAGTTGTGTTCTGCAACACAAGCGTGCCGGGGGGTGGGGGGGGGGGGGGGGGGGAGGGTGGGGGATCTCCTGGCAAATTTTGAATGTCCAGCTGAAGCTTGATCTCTCAAGATATAGCTTATGTCCTGTATGCATTGAACGCATCCAATCAACAAGTTTTGTCAGTAGTGACAATGCCTGTTTGCTTGTTGCTATCGTCTTTGTTCAAGTTGACAACTGAAATCCAAAAGTTGCAATGATAACAATGGAATGTGTACTTCACATTGTGTAAAGTGAGAAGTTGTAATGTCGCTATTGTACTGTCACTTGTTTGTGCCAAACTTTATTTAAAGTGTATGTTTGTTGTTGTTTTTCTGTTTTCTTTCTTTGTGCATTCTTCTTTTTGCAGTGTGCTGTGAATGCAGTAGACCCTTGTCATATCCCAGAGTGTCGGTGAAATGACCCTTTGGGATTTAGAAAGACTAAAGTTCTGAAATAAGTGATACCAGCAGAATATATATTTATATATACATCTATATTTTTTTCTTTCAGATTAGAACTAGTGATCTAACAACGTGATAATGAATTAACACTATTTTTCTGTGTAGGAGAAAATAATTTACTGAAATGATTAAACTTTAAGATCAGTGCTTTAAATTTCTGAAATACAGTTTCCTTAAACCATGCTTGGAGTGGGAGGAACACATTTGGGAAACACTCTTCGTTAGTCAGGCCAGTGCAATGTACATGTAAGTTTCATTATGAAATAACTGTTTTCTTAGGATATAAAATTCCCAGAAGTCAATTTATTAGTATTAAATTCAAACAGTTTTGTACATTTTGTAAATATCATGTGGAAGGCGTCATTATCCCATCACCTATGTCACTCTATAATACCTCAAAAGAGATTAAATGGAAAACTTTGCAAGACAGTTAGTCATAACAAATGAGTAACGATGTAGTGATTGTTAGCTTTATTCATTCAGATATCAATTCCTATGGGATGGTACATCGTTTGTCTTGAGCAGCCTAAATATTTCATACTTTTTTACCTTTTTTTTCTGAGGTTTTAATTACACTGAAGCATTGTGAAACTGGTTCAAAGTATGCCAAAACATTGTGCAGCACATATTTGCAGTTCGATGCACAGGTTTCCAGACCTCCCAACCATTCTGAATTTGGAGGAAAAAAAATCTGAATTTTGATCATACCTATTTTTCTTGATAATTTTACTACACACTCCTACGGGGACTGCTCTTCCTTTCATACTCTTGAGCTAAATAATCCCTACTTTTTTAGTCAGAAAGGTTGGAAGGACTGGGTTTCATGAAAAGGAATGTTAGTTAGGTGCAAGAAAAAATACACCTCATTCGATAGGCATACAGTACCTCAACTTTTCACTCCAGTTTCATGTCATAAAGTTTATGTAATACAGGAACCCCACCAATCATGAGGTAACCATTAAGAGGGTTAGTCAAGGAATGTTTAAGTTTTTTTACATCTATTGTGGCTACATTATCATATTAAGCCATTAATTGTTGGATAAATTGTGGCACCTCTTATTATAGTACCAGCTTTCAAGTTACTTGTTTGTTTGTTTGTTGGTCTTTTTTTCCATTTTTTTGCACCACTTTGCATAATTTACCAAAGAATTCCTGAAAGGTGAGGGTTTGGATGTCCTTGCTGTTCTTGCTCTGTTTTTTTGTCTACGACCTGATGAACATTGGCATAGATGTTAATACACACAGTAGATTAGTGGTGGGGTATTTGTCTGTTCTTATTCTTTCACTGTCGCACAAGGTGTGATTGTACAGATCATGCTCTGATTCCATACATCAGTGGCAGGGAAGTTTGGTAAGATCACATATCGCACACAGGGTATGAAAAAAATACAAACATGGATTCATTTTGGTCTCCCATTCATATGAACTCAAACATGTGCATGGATGGATAACGATCACCACATGCAGGTGAAATGTGAGAAACCTGCTTCCAGCAGGACTCAGCAAAAAAAAAAAAAAAGGAAAAAAAAAGGAGGAAACTCTTTTTCAAGTTATCATTTCTCATAGAATATATGGCTAAACATTAATGCTTTATATACCAGTTGATACCAACTTACTGGAATGATGGTACTCCTTTCTATCTCTCTTTTATTTTTTCCTTTTTTTTTTTTTTTGTTCATTGAGCCTCACCTTGTCCATGATATTAGTTTGAGAATGCATGATTTAGCAGTTTTCTCTTTTTCTTACAACATTGTTTTTTTAATATTAGACTATGTGTTCTTTGACTGTTCCATGCAGAGACTCAGAATATGATCCAAATTCATTTTACTTATTATCAAATATGAAATTAATACAGATTCCCCTCTAAGAACCTTTACACTGCTGCTGTAGTTTTTCAATCCCCCCAAAATCGCAAAATGTTGGCATTTCTTTCTGAAGACAGCTAATGAGATTTGCAACTTTTGTTCAGTTTCTGTTTTTTTTTTTTTTTTTTGTGACAGAGTTTTCAATATTACATCCGGTGATTAAATACAAAAGCCCAGGTATGGCAAATGACTGACTGCTAAGTTTATCAAATATGTCACTTTTCAAGTGGTTGAATAATTTTTCTCTGTTGCACTGCAATAGTGCAGTGTAAAACAAAAATGACAATAATATGCAATGTAGAAAAATGAGTGGTACCTCGTTTAATTATAAAAAAAAAATCTCAAAAGAGAAACGAGAAACATAACATCTGAAATCTGCACCTAGCAAGATGCAGTGGCGGATCCAGAAGGGGGCGCACCAGGTGCACACCCCTCTTTATTTTTTGTTAAAACAAAAGAAATACAGTGTACAAAGAAAAATGGGGGAGGGCGTGTGCCCCCTTTAATTTTGGCACCTCCCCTTTACGGAATTCCTGGATACGCCCCTGATGATGTAATCATTTATTATTGTTGTATACAATGGCACATGATTCTTTTTATTCATTTCATAGCAGAGACCTTAAAAAAATTGTGCTGTTTTGATGAGGTATTTTTTTTATCAGTTGGTTAAAATGTTAGTTTACATGTGGTAAATAGTTTGGGTGTAATTTCCTTTCTTGCTTAAGCGCACTAGACTGTGATAAAGATTATTGATGCTGGTGTGCATAAGATTGAATAAGTCTCTTACAGACCGTCAAGTAAGGTGTATGAAAATGAATACAATATTTGACAGTTTTGTGAATTCTCTCATTTTTTTCTCCATTTTTTTTTTTTTTTTTTGCGTAGATTTTTGTTTGTCTCGTTTGTGTTGTTATTACGTTTTTCATTGTGTCATATTTACCGCTCAGTATTGCATGGTTATTCAACAATTTAAAGATTGCCGTTGTGATATGTTTTCAAATGATGCAGCATAATTTAGATTTGACAGGTTGTCAGACATGAAAAGAAATGTCTTGAAAAGATATTTCATCCTATTCCAGCCAGAAAGCTCCGAGGAGTTTTGTGATTCATGGTAGAGTGTGTAACATCGCTCAATTTTTATGTGTAAAATTACATGTTATACTCCCCCCAAAAAATGTGTGCATGAGATCAGTAAGATGATTGTAAATACTCTATATGGTACAAACTCTTGTAACCTTTTTATGAAAAACATTTCCTTAAACTTCTCTTTCTTTTTATGTGTGTTTTGTTGTTGTTGTAAATACACAACCACTTTTTTTTTTGTAAATAGCAGTTTCAAACAAAAATTATCAATATTGCATGTTTGCATGCTACGTGAAAGCCTGTATGTCTACTCTCAACTCTCTTTTTGTCATTCAAGAATTTTACAGCATTTTTGCAACTTTTTCAAAATTGATTAAGTATAAAAACTAAACAAGAAGAGAGTTCACTTTATACGAGCTGAAAGAACATCCTTCTCTGTGTATCACTTCCCTATATGTATATGAATAAAATATGGCAGCAAAGGCCATTTCTAAGGATGAAATTCTTGCTGTGTACGGCTCGTCTTGCTCTGTTTTGCTCTATACAGGTCAACCAAGGGTTCCTAGAAATATATCACTATACACACACACACACACACACACTCACATTATGTGTGTGTAAGATATATATATATATATATATATATATATATATGTACTTGTATGTGTATATATGTATATATATATATTTATATGTGTATGTATATATATGTATGTATACATATATATGTATATATATGTAATATATAATTATTCATAATTGCATCCACGCTGAAATTGTGTTTTTTTTCGTAAAATCTTTGTGGATGTCATTTTACCACTTATTCTGGACAAGTAATGAGAATGAAAGACAAAAATCAAGAGCTCTGAAGTGCTTAAAATGAATGCTATGTTTTGGTCTTTGAATTAAATCCTAGAGGCATTGCTGCAATCGTTTAATAGGAATTGTTGTCCTCTTGTCTCTTTTGAGTTATTTGAGTTTTGAGAAAACTTTTAAGAAAATAATGTATAATATTAAAATAGGTACCTATATGTTTCTCGTTATGTGGCGCTTTGACAATTTACTATAACAAAACTATGCATACTTCAAGCGCTATCGACACTTCTGAGGGGCGCCATGATTAAATATGTGTATTAACCTTTGATAATACATAACACTACTTCATACATATCGCTTTTTTACCGTTCCGATACCACTCAGTGAGTATAAGTCATAATGATATATCATCGTATGATATATATGGCATATACGTATCTACTCAAGGAGGGCTTGACATTAGCGGTGACTCGGTGGCTCGGGGCCACTAAAATTGATGTTGGGCCACGAAAATAATGTCCAAAAAGGCAATCCTTGTGTGGCCCGATCTGGCAACTAAGTTCCATAATGGATTATGTTTCCCTTTTATTTCGGGCCACCAAAATATCATATTCAAAGAATTTAGAAAATCGTAGGGAGAAAAAAAAAAATCAGTTAATGTCGAGCCCTGAGTTAAGGACAAGCCATACGATATTATAAAATATGGGTCTGGGCGACATTGGTTCAACATTTTATTCAGCTAAAGACGCCAGGTGTTGTAAAAGCTAGCGTTTAGGAATTTGCCTTTTGGTGAAATGTTGATTAGGGTTAAAATCACACTCGTATTTCGTGTAAAACTTTAAGACGCCGTTGTTAGGGTCGTTATGCAACAAGAGGCACTTGTATCTCAATGAACATTCTTTGCATGATCTCTCCAGCAAGAATATAATATTTCCGAGGCACATTATGAAAGATGAAAAGAAGAATAACGTGCAAACCAAAACAGACCTACTTAGATTAAAATAGGGGGATGACGGAGAAGACCTGCTTGATTTTGCTCGTTTGGTGTTTTTGTCTGTTTACCTGAAATTATTTCTTGTGCCTCCAATAAATCCCCTGTGTGTCAAGAGTCTCAGAGGAGGTGCAGTGGCCAAAACGTCAAGGTCTGATAGGTGAAACCAAAACAAGGGAATCTTTGTTTATCAGGTAAAAGCCAGCCCTCTTTTATGCATGTTTCAAGAGAGTCATTGGAAAGCAAAAGAAAGTGCAGGGAATCAGAAGGATTCGAGTTGCGTCTTGACACGCGGGCGAGCAGATTTCATAGAGAAGTACGATAGCTACCTCGACGATATTGATGCGGTAACAGATTTTATCCCATGTGTTGTCATTACTTAGCGAGCTTTAGGAGATCTGGCAGCACCGGAGCATTGCGGTAGATGAATATGTTCCGGGTGTCTGAGACAGCCAGGCAGCTGGGAGACAGAGCTGCCAGTCCGAACCAGTATTTCTCCTCGTTGATCTTGAAGACTTCCTGCTCTTTCGTGATTGTCTGCTCGAGGCTACCATCGTACTTGTGGCGAGCGATGGAGATCTTCTTGAGCTTGCGGAGCACCAAGACAAAGAGGTGACCGGTGCTGTCCCCGGTGGTGAAGGTGCAGAGGGGTGGAGACTCTGAGATGGTGGCACGGACCTTGCCCGAGCGGTCGAACACCTTGACAGAGTTGAGGTTCTTGCAAACGATCTTTCCCATTGTCGTTGCAAATACGTGCCATGGGTCGAAATCCTTGAGGTCTATGACTTGCGTAGGATTTCCACCGTTCTTGTCATACAGGTGGATGGACTTGTGTTCGGAGAAACCAACGATGATGCTGTTTTCTTCGTCGACGTCCACAGACATCAACCCACTCGTGGGAGGGGTGTTGAATGTGACATCTCTCTTCTCACCATTGGGGTCATAGAGGTGCAACGTGTTCCCTAAGGAGACAACCAATATGCTGCCACTCTTGAAGATGGCGAAATCACGGATAGGGACGTCTGGCAAGAGAACTTTGAGTTCTCCCGCATTGATAGGATCGAAGACATCAATGCCGCCATTCCTGTAACCTATGGCAAGCTTGCCGTAGGAAAGAGCCCTCATGCGAAAGAACTCCCCAATTCTTCTTTGCGGCAGTGTGAACGTTCTGGTGAGTCTCCAGGCCCTTGGATGATCCAACCGACCAAAGGTCACCTGTTCCAACACCTGCTCGTTTGGTCGAAATGAAGGGGCAGAGAGACTTCCTATGTTGTCTAGCAATCCGCCGTCGATGCAAGAATCCACCATCAGTCCAAGCCTGCGACGCAGCTCCGGGTAGATGTCAGCAACTTCTGCCAAGGACAGACAGTGCTCATCAGTGACTTTGTGTGCGATATTGAGGTTTCTGATAGCATTGACACTTAACTGCTCCACAAGTTCTCCCGAGGAAACTTTCCTGAGGGCTGCTACTACTGCCAGCTGGGTGTCTCGCTTTCTCCTGATGGCATCAGTGACAAGGGCAAGAGCAGACTCTGCCTCCAGCGTGATCTCTTTCTCCAGCGCCGCTGCTGCCTCTGCAAAGGATCCTCTCGTCCTCTCCGCCTCAGCAATCTTACTCCTGACACTCTGCAGTTTGGGGATGAATGAACCGATGACTTCTGTCGCCCACTTGATGTCTTGCTTCATCTTGATCACTGCCGCGTCCAGTGTTTCGATGGTATGGTTGCGGTGATCCTCGATAATGCAATTCCTGCAGATGGACACCTTGCACGCGCAGCAGTACTGCGTGAGAACTTCGTTGCTGTGACTGGGACATCTAGCACCTTCTTGCGGAGCATCTATTCTCCCCTGTGCCGCACTAACCGCAGGGTCTTTCTTTCCCGCGTTTTGGACTTGACTCCAAGTCTCTGCCAGTCGGTTGACGACGAGGTTGGGTTTCAGGATGCCGATGTCCCCCGTAGGTATCCGGGTTGTTTCCCTGCAGACAGGACAGTCCAGTGATGTCTTCACCCTCTGCCGTTCCAGGTATTTCTGGAGGCAACCGTGACAGAATGTGTGCAGACATTGCAGGGATCTTGGATCCCTGAAAAGCTCAATGCAAAGTGGGCATTCGAGGTCTTCCCCAAGCTTGGTGAGATAGCTGTTTGCTACTATATTCGCCATTGCAGATTATCTTCTTGAAGGACCAGAGTCACTAGCTGAATCTAGAAAACAAAAGGCGTATGCAATAAAGTAATTAACGCAAATACCGTTACCAGCATTCTTACGGCGACATAATCAAGCAGAGAAATTCGTTTTCTTCTTGAAGCGTATGTGTGATATCGGGGCATGTTTCATCACACACAAAGCCATAGGCCTATGTAATGAAATAACTCGGGGGGGGGGGGGGGGACTTGGAGCATTTATATTATTAACTTATGTAATACTATGAATATTATACACCAAAACTGAATCACATTCTCTTTCAGACGTAGAAGAGCAGCTGCTCGCAAATGACAGAAACTTTACCTTGATCTTCATGATGATAATAAGACATACGGGATGATATACATACACAACCACAATTATCACACTTTATTCTAGATTTCAAATTGTTTGAACTCGAAGGACTGCTAAAGTACAAACCGACATTGTGCAGTCTTTGTGGGTACAGAAGATGAAATGATGCAAAGAGAAGAGATAGATAGAAGAGAGAGAGAGAGAGAGAGAGAGAGAGATAAAGAGCTAGCCGACTTGCGCAGTAAACAATTGAAGCTGTACTCCTTCATAATGGCACAAAGCACAGGGCCCCAAGTACTCGATTAACTACATGCATAACTACTGTCAATACCATAGGGCAAAGATGAAGGCTTCTTTATACATTCTGTTCACTAGAAATATAAAAGGACTAGTTAGTCGTCTATACGATGCTGTAGACTTTGGACAGCGTTCATGGACTTCTAGGCTCAATATACGAAGGGCTATAGTATGGATCGTTGTGTGAACAATAATTTCCTTAGGAAGGGAGGAAAAATATAGTAGCATATAAGTATATTCATTTTTATCTCAGTATTTATCTATTCATTCTCCACTCGTGAGAAAGATTGCCGTTTCAGCAATAGTTAGGACTGATTTTCGAAGGGGTCCCTGTATATACCGCAGTGTGATAAGATAAGACTCAAACTCCTCACAATGAAGTATATTGGTTTGATGATCTGTTATTTTTTGAAGTTTTCCTACCCATATTCAATATCAAACTGCATGCGCAACTATATAGGTAATGATGGGGCAAGTTGGTATTATCTTAGGCCTATTAGAATTTCTCATTTGAAGTTGTATAAGCGCCGTTCGCATTCGCTACTTTCTTGTACGTACACGAGGATGCATAGCATGGTTGGGTTGTTCAGCAGTATAAGTGAAGTGAATGGGTAAAGCCGAACGGTCCAGAAAGCAAGCCAGTTCTCATCATAATCATAACGTGGTACAGTAAGCCTTTACATGAACATTCATTAGGTTGCTTCAATCCCTGGCTCAACCTCACACACGGCTGTTCATCCGAGAGCAACCATGATGCTTGTGTCCGTGATGGCTCTGCCGGCGATAGATTTCAAGTCAATAGGACACCTTACAAATGAAACTTTCGTTTAAAAAGCTGTGGTGAGCTATTCACTTGTCTATAAATCAGTGCCCTAATGCACAATGTTTTTACACACCATTTACATATTAATGAAAAAAAAAATCTTTTAGAAGTATATAAGAAAAGACGTTGTAGTTAGAATCGGGATTATGGTCTATCAATTATGGTCTATCATGAGACTTCAATTTACACAAGCCCTTCGTATAACAAAAAAAAAAAAATCAAAGCAAAAGAAAAATAAATCCGGAATCGTATTTTACCTGGGTTCCTTAACCAAGGTACTCAGGTAACTACCATGTTTAGGTTGTTGGATCTGCAAATCTGTCAGGAATTAGATAATAAGGGTTTTGCTATATACGGAAATAAAATCCCAGTGATTATTCATTTGGATTTAATATTCAGACATCAATGATTAGAAATATCAATCCGTCAGCCAAAATACTAGTATGTCCCAATAAAGCGGTTAGTGGTTTCGATTAAGCATTGAAAGTAACACGCAAAAAGTTTATTACATTCAATTTGCTGCACTCGAATTTGCTGCACTCAAGCGATGCAAGCAGTGTTTCCGCTCTCTATTTGTGGGAGTTTTCGCAAGCACGACGCGGCCGGGAGTTGAGCGTGCCGTGCGCAAGATTTGCTTCTGCGCATGATCAAAGCCGAGAAACGTCCCGTCCTAGGGAAAACGAGAACGGTACTCGGCCAAAATAGCGTTCGGTCCCGATGCTGGGCAGCGAGTGAGCCAGCCAGCCAGCCAGTCAGCGATCTTGTCCCACGCCTCCGTCCTGTACAGGAAAGCGAAACTGCTTAGTTATGGGGACGGGAGTCGGAGTACGAGGACTGTCACAGCTGATTGCTTCCGTGTATTCTCGGTCTTCCCGTCGTGTAGTGAAAACTCCCTAGCGTATGAGCACGAATGCTGCAGACCATTTGAATATACAGTTCGACCTCCATTATCCGGCCATGTCGGGACCGGCGCTCATCCGGATAAGCGAATTGGCCGGATATGGGAGACACAATGTTAATGTATATAGCGTATAACTTCGTATAACTATATCTCGAAGGATAGATAAGAAAAGATAGAAAACCCCAAATAAACTACAGGTACAAATGTATATATTTATTTACAAGCATTTCTCATGCTCGTATAAAATATGATTATACATGTATTATTGACTAAGGAATTATCTTAATAACACTTTTCTATCATCATTGTTATTTTTTGTTAGTTTTTGATTATTATTTTTTTTTTTTTGCTTTTAGATAAGGATGGAGAAAGAGAAATATATCTAAATGACTAGTCAGAATTAGAAATGAGAAGTTATATACACCCAACGAACTATTCGTGCAGCTACATCCCCATTTCATTTAACATATCACACAACCTTATTGGACTCCAACATATAAATTAAAACCACCACAACAACAACCATATATGTACAGTGCACGGGAAAGGCACGTGATTTTGCTGTTGAGCATAAAACGCTTGAAAATCATCATTGCTCAGTATTCCAGCATGACTGCATATGGGATGAGCATATTTCATGATATAATGGCTCAGATTAAAAACAAAACAATATCAACTCTAAAAAATGAAATGGTAATTCAACAATTCAAACCTTGTCACTCCTCCAACATTTTGTTGAACGTTAAATTAACACTCAATTCGTTAAGTTCTAAGAATAGTATACAGAGACAATGGATTTATATGGCGCTTTATACGGGTGTTTCTAAGCGCAAAATGTTCAGCTTGACACTCGAATGTTGGATTTCACATTTTTGAAAATGGTAAATCCACCATTTTAAATCTAACATTCAACACAAGGTAAGAGGAGTGGTAGCATTTAAAATGCTGATCCACCATTAACTTTCATTCAGGGCAAGTAGAATGAATGCACCCCGGTTAGGTCTATATTTTAAGTTCAAACGTGTTTGTCGTCAAACCTAGTAACACTGTGAGCGTCTAAAATGCAAATTATACAAACCTTATAAAGACTTTGTCTCGTTGAGCGGATAACAGTCGAAATGCTTGTCGTAGCCGCTTTGTTTCGGGAACAGTCGTAGACGCAACTGCAGTGTAGCAATTGAGCCGACTGTGTTTATATAAGACTCGCAAAAGCAATGTTTTTTTGTTTGTTTTTTTTTACATCAGAAATAAAAAGCTTGCACGTGAAACTGACTTATATCCATATCAGTATAGCAGTGATTTATACGCACGTGATCGTATAGTTGGAAACGTATAAGGAAAAGCACGTCATCCTATCCCGAATTACCCCTCAGGTCCAAAGGGCGAAAGATCAAACGAGTTTTATCTCTTTTAAGTGAAGTAATGATAATCGGGCGAACTTTTATCAATCATAATAGACGTACTGACGTCGTGATTAGCGAACGGTTTAACTTAAACTCTGACGATATGCTCACGTGTAGAAAAGCGGAAAAATACAATTGTATATTCTATATAAAATAGGCCCCACTTAAGTACAATTATCGATTATACTAAATACATAACACACTTTTTACTTTGTATGCTACATATTTTTATTCTACATGATTTATACTATTAACAATGTATGTAGATACAGTATCGTGAGGCGGCGTAATGATATAGTATTGGTTGATGATAATTATGAGGATTGAACTTTTAACATTTTTTTTTTTTTATGCGAGATGGTTAAAGTAACAACTTTTGAAATGTTGCAGGGCATGCAATTCTAAAAGGAATCCAAGGTTTATTTGATGAAAATCGGTTTTGAAATGGATAAGATATCGCAGAACAAAGTAAACCAAAGCGATCCTAATTAGGTGTGTCCCACCTTTTACTAGGATTGCTTTGTTTTGGATGTCTCATCCATTTCAAAACCAATTTTCATCCAGTAAACTTTGATTCCCTCCTAGAATTACATATTCTTACACATTTCGTATGTGGTCTGCCATTATCTAGCAAAAACAGTTGGAAACCTGACTGCCTGGAGTCCCATCTCAAGCAAATACTATATAACCATAAAAAAGGGGGTCACAGAACAACTGTATAACAGGGACGATTATCAATATTGAAGAAAGCCTGCTAATTACTTTGACAGACGTATCGAATGTTCTAAAGCAGGGCGAATTTTTCGCCCAATTTCGATTTCGATTTCACAATAGGCTCTCCGCACAGCAGCAAATGCCCGCTTGTGAATGTGCTTTTCCGGTGCTTAGTGCAAAGTACTTTTCCGGTCTGAGTCTTTACACACACACACACACACACACACACACACACACACACACACACAAACCAAAAGCAACACAAAACAAAACAAAACGAAAAAAAAAATCAAAGCAAAAGAAAAATAAATCCGGAATCGTATTTTACCTGGGTTCCTTAA
This sequence comes from Diadema antillarum, assembly GCF_040938485.1. Lineage (NCBI taxonomy): Eukaryota > Metazoa > Echinodermata > Echinoidea > Diadematoida > Diadematidae > Diadema > Diadema antillarum. The sequence continues at coordinate 142,323 of NW_027271525.1, read as the reverse complement.
CCAAGGTACTCAGGTAACTACCATGTTTAGGTTGTTGGATCTGCAAATCTGTCAGGAATTAGATAATAAGGGTTTTGCTATATACGGAAATAAAATCCCAGTGATTATTCATTTGGATTTAATATTCAGACATCAATGATTAGAAATATCAATCCGTCAGCCAAAATACTAGTATGTCCCAATAAAGCGGTTAGTGGTTTCGATTAAGCATTGAAAGTAACACGCAAAAAGTTTATTACATTCAATTTGCTGCACTCGAATTTGCTGCACTCAAGCGATGCAAGCAGTGTTTCCGCTCTCTATTTGTGGGAGTTTTCGCAAGCACGACGCGGCCGGGAGTTGAGCGTGCCGTGCGCAAGATTTGCTTCTGCGCATGATCAAAGCCGAGAAACGTCCCGTCCTAGGGAAAACGAGAACGGTACTCGGCCAAAATAGCGTTCGGTCCCGATGCTGGGCAGCGAGTGAGCCAGCCAGTCAGCGATCTTGTCCCACGCCTCCGTCCTGTACAGGAAAGCGAAACTGCTTAGTTATGGGGACGGGAGTCGGAGTACGAGGACTGTCACAGCTGATTGCTTCCGTGTATTCTCGGTCTTCCCGTCGTGTAGTGAAAACTTCCTAGCGTATGAGCACGAATGCTGCAGACCATTTGAATATACAGTTCGACCTCCATTATCCGGCCATGTCGGGACCGGCGCTCATCCGGATAAGCGAATTGGCCGGATATGGGAGACACAATGTTAATGTATATAGCGTGCCGTCCAAGCTGCACTCCCAGTGCACTGGCAGCTAGGTAGGTAACGTACCCTGCAACGGTGGTGCAATCTATGCTAGCCTGCGCAATTTTTCACAAAAATAAAGTATATCTATATACGTTAGTTCTGTCGGGAATATTGTAGGTAAATCGTGTGAGTTTTGTAGATATTTTAATTGAGTTCAAAGTCACTGTTTTTTTCTCAATTTTCGGATTTTAAAAAAAAAAAAAAAGTTCTTCACTGCGTGAACGCGTCCGGATAATAGAGATTTCCGGATAAAAGGGGGCCGGATAATCGATGTCGAACTGTAATGCTGACGATGCACGTCTACTTGTTGGACCCTACGTAGGCCTATTTATGTGGCACTTTTACCCTTTCTGCGCCAATGAGTCAAATGTGCATGAATTTCACACACATAACTATGGACAGAGAAGAACTGCGGCACACAGTTAAGAATTAGAGGGTTTATCAACAGAATAGGAGCTCTTGAAATGATAGCGCCCTCAAACGGGGCCTTGAACTCAAGCAACACGACAGTGATATTGTGTTTCTAATGTTTTTCGCCAACTCACGCAGTCGAATGCTCTTAACATAAAGATACGACATGGTTATTTCCCCATAACTCTTATACGCAAACAACATAGGCCTAGTCACGCTATAGATTATCTAGAATGATTAGAACTATTGAACGTGTTGAAGTAGGCCTATAAGGCTTGATAAGGACTTCTCATCTGAAAGAAAATTGTCCCAGCAGTAAGTGTGTGTTGCTCCACAACATCCATTTTTTAAAAATTAGTTTTTGCTCCATGAATTTAATGTGTCGCACTAGACTTAGATCCCAATGTATGATACTCCTTATTGGGTAATTATTTCATTTAGCCTTTGCTCAAGTTCAAATTTATTTTGATAAACGTATTCTAACTTGGGTAAAACTGAAACATACAGAAAAGTAGATATAAGGCCTACTTATCTAGACATAAAATAAGAAAGAACTAAGACAAATCCGATAATCTAAATTGAACGTGTTTCGGACTTATAATTATTATTTTGATCTTATACTCTGTTTTGTTGAAGTCTTTTTAAACATGGATCATCGTTTCATCTATAAATAAGATTCGAGGAAAAAGGAAATCTCTGTTACTGTTTCGCTTTTTTACTGAGCAAATTTACCTCGACGGACTGATGTCGTCGTTATCAGCTTAAAGGAAATTGTTGAAAGATAGAGAAACTCAAATTTCTGATCATGCCAAATCATGTTCCTACATCATTACCTATGAAAACAAGACATCAACTGGTGCTGTGAGTATGTCTGTGTACTTGTAATGGCGTCTAGGATTCTCAATGTAATGATGATCTTGACAGCTTTGAGTAACGTCGCGAGATGATTCTGTAAATTTGCACAATTGGGGAAAAATCGGCAAAATCACGCACTCGGCAAACATGGCGGGCTCTCGGTGCCAGGGGCGAACAATCGGGCGGCGCGAATTCCTTGCCGTCTGCTGTAGTTCTCCCTGGAAGCGGGTCATTCAGCCGTGGGAACAGCCCTCCTGTCGCCTGCTCTGCCAACGGACTCCTCGACTAGTCAAAATGCATCGATTGCTCTTGGCGGCAGTATTTTCCTCAGTTTTCTGCCAGGTGAGACCATGGGTGCAACCCGAGTAAGACTTAGAAAAAAAACCCTAGAAAGGATAACCATGATTGAAATACAATTTATTTCGTTACCTTAATGGCGTCACTTTATAGTATAATAATGTGAACAGTTTTCTTATTTTCAAGATGTAGTCACAATGACGCAAACCCATAACAACTCCGGCACTAACTCATAAGAACTTGGCCTCAAAGCTTATAATGCAGGGTAAAAAAAAGAAGAAGCAAAAGTACTTTGGCTGAAAGTGATAAATCAGGAAAGAACGGTATATTGTACAGAAATGTGCATTGATACAAAGCGTCAGAGTTGCACTTACCACAATAGCAATAATTATCTTAAAGATCAAGTTTCTTATCGGAGTTACCTATAGTAATAATATTGTCACGGTGACTTAAGTATCAAGTAATGCAAATCTGTTGACTTCGTTATTTTCTTGTTGAGGTGAAGAAAGAACTTCCGTTTACGCTTTCTTCGTGACGAAACTTTTACATATACGATAGAAAAAACAACTGGTTTTACGGGGAAATCGCTTATCAGGACGCATTCAATTCAGCAAATAATAGCGGCTATAGATTGCTTGAGCATAAACATGGTCTCTTTATAATATCCGGAGCAATGGGTGCAGTAATCTTTGATTTGCCCCGGATTTCAATAATCTAGACAGGTTTAAATAATCTAAATGGGTACAGGTTTCAATAATTCAAAATCAAATTCAAATTCAATAATCCAATAAACCTCGACGCAAGTTGCGTCCAGCCTACATTCCAGTTAAATAATCGTGTTTTATCACTGTCAATTGAAATGGGATTAGGGAAAATTCATCCTCATTTCCCTAGCGTGCCCTCTAAATTTGCATCAATTGTGACTGGTAAATGTTGTGCCAGAGCTTGTTAAACTAGTGCTCATTTTGCTGTAAACTTCAACTCGTCTTAGAAATATCAAACTGTGTGAGAATGAAAGTCAACAAGACAAAAGTGGCAAAAATGTTTAACGCATATAATCACACTTTCACAAGAAATTGCAATCGCCATAGCTTTGCCAATATACGGTAACCTTAGGTTTTTGGCGAAATGAGACGACAAAATGTAATATGCATCTTTATTTTTGATCAACCCATAAACACGGGAGAGGTTTTAGCAACGTGTTGACCTCTGAAGTAAAAAAGAAATGCGTTTGATTTTTTTTTCAACTAAAATTTAGGTTTTGACGTCGTGCTGTTCTCATTAATCTAGTATGAGATTAAAGCAGTTTCTTTTGTGACAGAAGGACATCTTATTGGAGGGCAATATTGTTGAAAATCCCTTAAGATCAGCAAGTATATACAGAAAGGACACTGCGTTATACCATCAGATTTGTGTGTTGTTATATAATCGCGTTGACTGGCAATATATTCATGAGGTTTTAGAAATCTTCATCCAGTGCTAATAGCCTGAAAATTTAATCTACTCATTTGAAAATCATTAAAGCTGAAGGAAATATAGTATTTTCTGTTTTGTTTTAATATACATGTGCTTGTTATAGGCCCATATAGAAGGCAAGATTTTAGCACATTTTTTTTTTTTTTTGGGGGGGGGGGAGTGGGGGAGGTCCAGTAAGTGAATGTAAGTGAATATATTACGAAATTGATAAGATGTGATAAGATCAGTGCACCAGGTCCTTGAGTTCCAAGTTTACGGTTTAAAATCACAAGTACAACCATAGTAAGGTATCTAATAAGTATTACACAAAACATCCATGACGGTTTCTTTTAATCTGTCTGCAGCAGAAGAGATGACGAGATCTCTTCACTGTGACACGCATGTATATCTATCACTTTCATAATGATTTGAAACACTAAAAAGTTAGAAAGTATTTCACTAGGGTTTTGTAGTTCTTAAAAGGAAAAAGTGAAAATCTATTATTGTTCCACTAATGTCATACGTAACTTTTCGCTTTTTTTTTCGTTCGCACATCATAACTCACATCATACCGTATATCATAGGCCTATATTAATCTTGTATAAATGCTGCAAACGAATATTATCGACTTTTCTCTCAATAGTTTGCCTTTGAAAACGTATTTACGCCGAAAAAAAGTGGGAGCTTAGTGAAAGGGTGGAGGCACACGAACACAGACTAAGGTCATGATGAATCTGGTCGACGTCTGCCTGATATCAGTGACAAAAATTGGCTTGCATTGTTATGTGGGAACTTGTTGTAATGTCGCTAACCTCTTCTTTACATCTTTTTCTTTTTATTTTCCTTGAGTTTCTGAGAAGGGTCATGAAAGGAGGGAGTGATTCCTTTACTGGTCAGCGATTCATGTCACCTTATTGCAATTACAATAACATTGCGAACCACTCGGAAAAAAAAATGTTTTTCTTTCTTGCCTGCTTTTGAATGGTAACATGTTTATACAGTAAGTTATTCTGCAGTTTATTACTCGACAGCGAGATGGTCTTTTACCAAAGGAAACATCAAACGGAGAACGTAATTAGAGCAATAGTCTGTCCAGTATACAGACACCAGATAAACGCATGAAAGTATTCATATATAAATACGATATATAAATACATTTTCTAAATTGCTAAACACATTTTTTTGAACCCATTTCTTTTTCCTTTTTACTTATCTTCATTCTTTCTTCTGAATCACTTGGTTGGAACTGAAAGGAGATCACAAACACTTCGAATATTTGTCATCAAACTTCCCCGTTTTCGTGACCTCTCGCAAAACATTGTTAAGAAAAATACAATGAAAACATCATATCATTCCTCTCGATGTTTCCATTGGAAATAATGGACACAAAATCCCCGCACGTGTAAACAAACGTTATGTATATTGACTTCGTGATTCAGCGTATTGATTGATGCTTGTCCAAAGCCCACCGACTGATGTAGCCACTCCTTGGAGTGTTCAGATTGGAAAGCAATAAAAGTTCATTTTTCTTTTATATTCCCCGGATCCTTCCTTCTCAAAATTTGCATTGTAAATCCGGGTTGTGCAGTGTGTCAACACAAAAGAAACCAGACTTAATCTAAAGAAGAAGAAGGAGGAGGAGGAGGAGGAGGAGAAGAAGAAGAAGAAGAAAAAAAAGAAGAAGAAGAACATCTGTAGTTGAACCGTGATCACTTTGTGATGATTAAGACCATCAGTTTCAAAAAAAAAATGAACACACACACGTATACCACGGCGCACATTCACATTACATCATCGCCAACACACACATGCACACACACACACACACACACACACAAGACACAATCGCACGGAAACGTTGAGTCACTAATAACTTAATCATCCAAATGTTTAGACTCTTTGTTATTACTCATATTACAATGTATTATGAAATCATAACAATTATCTGCAATTTTGTTCAGATTTATTTCTCTGGGCACTTAATTGGACTCTACCACCATTGTCAGTCACTACCAGGTTGTGCCTCATTGGCATGTCGTCAAATTAAAGCAACATAAATGTCATCTTCAGTAGAGAGTTCAGACACAGTGGAACCGGATCATAGTAGTTTTTCGTATATATATATATATATATTGATATATGAAAAAGTTTAAAAAAAGAAAATATATAGGTGAAAAGTTTTACATGTTTTATGATATATATATATATATATATATACATACAGTATGTCCCAAAAAATATTACAACGAGGCCCTCCGCAATGATAGGTCCTATGTATCTTTAAAAATAGTGAATCAATCTAAATACAAATTCAGGGTATGAAACTCTAACTCATTGCCCACGTCTTACAGAAAAGCCCATTCAATTTGCTTCAGTGGTCAAAGAGAAATGAGGAATTTTGTAGAGGATGTCGGGAATCTCTTCCGTCCAAATTCTATTATTCACACGCAAGAGCATTGAATTGCTAAAATTGGAAGAATCAGACTCATGACATGCTTTACAACAATCCACATTTCTCTGTTACCGCTTAACCAAATTGAATGGGGTTTTCTGCAAAATAGAGCTAAGATGTTATATTTTAAGACCCTGAAGTAGCACTTAGACAGGTTGATCATAATTGGGTGTTATCTTTGCGAAAATCTGATTGTAATTTTTGGGGCGACTTACTGCAGCATGTCTCAAAAAAAATTACATTCAGATTTTCGCATTGATAACACCCAATATGATTGACTTTTTAAAATGCTTTTTCAGGGTCTTAAAATATAACATTCTAGCTCTATTTTGCAGAAAACCCCATTCAATTTGGTTAAGCGGTCACAGAGAAATGTGGATTGTTGTAAAGCATGTCATGAGTCTGATTCTTCCAATTTTAGCAATTCAATGCTCTTGAGTGTGAATAATAGACAGAATTTGGACAGAAGAGATTCCCGACATCCTCTACAAAATTCCTCATTTCTCTTTGACCACTGAAGCAAATCGAATGGGGTTTTCTGTAAGATGTGGGCAATGAATTATAGTTTCATACCCTGAATTTGTATTCAGATTGATACAATATCTTTAAAGATATCATTGCGGAGGGCTTGTTGTAATTTTTTGGGGACACACGGTATAGTTAAAAAAAACATGTAAAACTTTTTCATCTTATTTTCGATTTCTATACAACGTATAAACAACTATATTGTTGGTTTGATTTTATTTTGTTTAATGAAAGCGGTACGTAAATTTAAACAATCTGGCAAGAAAGAGGCTGAGATAGAAAAGTAAGAAAAACTCCGTGTGTTCTATTTGAAAGAAAAAATAAAGTTCATACCCCGCGCGCGGCTGCCGTTGTGACTTTGTTCATTTGACATTTAGGTAATGGTAATGTTATTACATATTGTTTCTTAAATATATTTGCGACCTCTTCGTGCTTAAATAAAATGCATGGTAGTATATCAAAGTCGTATGCGTGCCCTATTGCAGTGCTGCTTTGAGTAATAACCCTAAACTATGACTAATGCACTCCCATTATAGCTTACATGGCTATAACCCAATTCCCCTAACAGCGAAGAAAAACACGATCGTTCTATATGATCTATAAGTCTAATACTGTTCTGCTAGAACAAACTTTACATATTTACGAAGTCCTCCGGCCGAGGACTTCGTTATAATGGGAGTTGACTTAAACCAAGAAACCCTAAATATGGTTTATTCTTCATTTATCATTTCGCCTTGAAGGTTATTGGCGTGGTCGAGGTGTCCTACAAGCTGAAGCACTTCGAGAATAGACGCCACTTGGATATCAATGGCTATTGTTGCGAACGGGACTGCTCGTCGTGCGACAACCGACTGAACATCTGCTTCGATGTCTACGGAGGGTAAGATAAATCAGCACTATAACGATGATGTAATTAACAATATAATTATACACACGTTGTATTTTCTCCATTCCCCATATACTTTGTTTTAAATTCTGTCTTAATTCCTTTCTAGAGGCACACCGCAGGAGTGTTTTGGATGTGTGCGTGTGTGTGTGTGTGTGTTTAAACATCATATAAATTAAAGTCTGTCTCGACAGAAGGGAGTGTGTTTGTCACTATAATACGCCCCCTCATCCAGCGTATCATCCTACCAAGGGCATGTCCATTGTCAGTGGCTGTTCATATTTGGTTCCAAACTCCACAAAATCCATGAAGATTTGCGTTACTGGTGTGAGTAAAGCTTCGTTCACTTGACACGAGTGAGAGGGTGTGTGTAGGGGGAGGGGGGGGGGGGGGGGTAATGAATCAATAGTTTGCCTAATCGAAATGGTCTTTAGTTTGCGCTAATATATATCAAGTGGTTAGTAATCCTCCTTAAACATCATCTCGGTTCATGGTATCAAGCATCCTGAAGTAATAAACGCGAGTAGCCTGGTTCTACAAATTGTATTTCGTATACCCATTCGGTTTCTCCTTTTCTCTCCACACACTTCACCCATAAGCCTTCCAAACCGCGGGAATTACGTTATCTTTACGAGTGCATTCCATTTTCTCATTGCAGATATTCGGGAATGAGGCACTGTCAGTACGCCAACTACCGAACGGCCACTTTCCTCCACACTGAGGAGGATTTTGACTTTCCGACAAGTCAGACTGAGCCATTGATAATAAATCCGATGATTTTCCAGGTCTACGGGTGGTGGGTAAGCATCACACACACACACACATACACACACACACACGCACACACACTCACACACACGCACACACACACACACACACACGTACAAACACATGCGCGCACACACACAAACACACACACGTACACGCACACACACACACACACACACAAATAAGTCAAACCTGTTCATAGCGGCCACCCAAGGGAGACGAAAATGATGAACGCTATTCCCGTGGCTGCTGTAGACAGAGTCTAAAACTCTCGGAGGGATAAGTTGTTTTGTGTGTGTGTGGTTTTTTTTTTGTGTGTGTGTGTGTGTGGCCGTATAGGGCAGATGGCCGCTATAGACAGGTGGTCGCTTTAGACAGGTGACCGCTAAGGCAGGTTTGACCGTAATTACATATTTTTTCCGGTTGTTTACTAACAAGCTTTGCTAAATTGTTCTCACTCGAACCCGTGTTCACTTGAATACATTGACACGAATCATTTGCTCATTTATGCCTCCGAGAACCTGGCTGCAATCCCGTGTAATCTCTATAATGGCAATTCGAGAATGTCGGAGAAAATGGTAAAGACATCAACCATATAAAGCTGCATGGTCCTTTATACAGGCAGATTACGGCGCCAATTTAACACAGCAGGCCGCAGATATCAAAACAGAATAATCATCTTATAATTTCTATACAGAGTTCTAGAACAAGAAAGTGATTTTTTTTTTCCTTCCTCCTCCTCCTCCTCCTCTTCTTCTTATTCTCGTTTGGTTATAATATAGCGATCGAATTAATTGTAGCTCAGTGTTTTTATTGCCAAAATCAAACAAATTTACATTACAATTCATTCTATTATAATCGCTCAATAACAGACCATCGCATGCATGTTGTCTTTACCTACTTGAGACTCAATTATTTGTTGTGTACACATTCTCATTATAATTTCGAGACCACGATCCTAGTTAAGGTATGATATGATAAAAGCACTTTTCTGTACGCGTATTTTGTATTCAAGCAGTCTTTTGACCTCTGCTGGCAAGGTGCAATGAATAAATTTGTCGTGATATTGCATAAGTATTCGTGAATACTATGCTTATAGAGCCAGTATTGTCCAGAAAAGAGAGGATGTTTTCCAAGCATTATGTTTTGCTTACACAGGTACATACATACACACTTTTTTGTTGTTTTATGATATTCTTTATTTGAGTTTCATTCAATATTAGGTCCATGTTCATAATGACATTAATATTAACAACAATAAAAAAACACCTGTATTCTTCTTTCTTGTGCTGCTTAATCATTTTTTTCAACATACAGTACAATATGTTTGGGTTTTTTTTCAAATCATACCATGTTTATATAAGAGAGATGACATCAAATTCTGCATAACTCTAAAAAAAAAGCTACCGTGATTAGCCTAATCAAGCCAATCCATATCTGCCTTATAACACACACACACACACACACACACACACACACACACACACAAATGTGCCGCAAATCACTTTTTTTTTTCAACATAGGCCTAGCTTTCTTTTTTTTTGCAGGGCATGCACTATATACAAAAAATTATATCATATTAATCATAAATCTTAAAGAAAAAAAAATCTAGATCAAGTTGATCAAAATTAATCAATATCCGCTTCATTACATATAACTCTCTTACACTCCCTTGAGAATACAACATTTCCCAAAACTTGCCATAAACTAAAAAAAAAAAAATCATGCTTAAATTAACTAAACAAAACTCAACCTATCAACCTATCAACCTACACACACTCTTACACACACACACACACACACACACACACACACATACACACACATACATACACATAAACAAGGCATGCATTCCTTTATACAGTTGGTTCTTAATAGTTTATTTCCACTATAGTGTTTCGTCCAACTGTACATTACCTATTAAGGTAAACTTTCGCTTTACGTTCCATAGGCCCTACATAGATATTTCATTGTTCCTTTGTGTATTACGTTTTAACTGCTGCTCTCGCTTTATGCTTATCATCAACAATTTTTTTTTATCATTGTTTAATGATACGTAGGGTGGGGCACTGCTTACCACAATAATCAGAGCATATGATTATTTTCTTTTCTTCATTTCTTTTTCTTCAACTCTTCAGACCGGATTTCAGTCGAAAATCGAAGTGTGGGATGACGACAATTGGCGTTTCCATGGCCACCCGGACAAGGTCGACTTCTTCCGATACGATCACGAGATTACCCCGGACAAGTCACGTGACGTGGCAGTCCCTCACACTATTCACTTGGACGGGTGTGGCAACGCCACGTAAGTCTAGAACTACACAACGAGAGGCGAAGCCCAAACTCATGTTTTTCACATCATTCTTGAAAGTTTAGTATCTCAATAGTAGTAACGAGTGACGAAAAAGGACTCGAAGATTGTAGAAGTAATTATGTTAATTATGATTATGATAAAATAATGACATGTCTCACTCTCTCTGTCTCTCTCTCTCTCTCTCTCTAAAATATAATTATATATAATATATATGTATATATATATATATATGTACGCATACACATAATATTATACACTATGTATGTGGGTACTTATGTCAATAATAGAATGTAAGTCAAGTTCATCACACACGTGCTGAACAAGGGATCGATTCTTTAATGTGCAACTCACTTGTTGCGTTGATAGTGTTCAATGGATATATCGCATGTTTTTAGAAGTTTATTTCTGACCTTATTACTAATTATGCGGTACTCTCTTTACTGCTAATTATGTACTAGACTAACTGTTGAGGTGAAGGTATACTGTGGCGACTGGTACGACGACGGGGATCCAACGGTCTGCGAGATATGCCTGCCCCGTGATGACTGGCGGCATTATGAGTGCGATCCGGTGACTGGCGAGAAAGTATGCCTGCCTGGCTGGACTGGGTCAGACTGCACTGTGGTAAGATCCGGGTGGTATTAGAGGCCACCAAGGGAACCTGCATTTGATTCTGTTTTTCTTTGAAACAAACCAAAATGGAAGGGGAAGGTATGACGTTCTTGGAAATCATATAATGTAAGGAGGCAATACTTTGAGTCGTCAACCACATTGTCCGTAAGGGTGAGCCTGAAGCTAGTGCTTTCAGATTGTCCGAGTTCCCGGCTGCCCAACTCCGGTGTCGGAGGTACCGCTTAATGGACTGCAGTGTTCAATCTCAGGTAGCCTATATTAAAGGTAGGATAGGCCCTACTCTTTTCCGCGACGAAAACCTGCCCAGAGAATTGTAGGAGAAATGAGGGTGTGTGTGTGTATGTGTGTGTGTGTGTTTTTTTACTCGCGAATTTCTTTTAGAAAGGAGTGGTTTTCTTTTCTCTCTTTTTTTCCTCTTTGGACTCCTGAGGAATTTGAAAAGAGGGTTATAGAATATTTCTAAAATCGCGGATCCAGAGATCAAATACTTGAAATCCATGCTATAGTTATGAAGGGCTCATTGTCTCATTCAGGATTATTTCATTTTTGAAAAGTAGGAACATTGGCCCTCAAGTTCGCCCTTGACTCGATAGTTCGCATGATGACGCAAGACACTTAAAAAAGAGATATCTTAGTTCACCCGAGATAGGGCATTCAAAGGGGTGCCATTGAGTAAAATGTGTGTTCCGGATTAAGGAGGGTCTCAACGACCGAAAAGTCTGCGAAAATTCCGGGTGAGGGGGATTCAGAAACGTGGTCAGTCCGTTGATAGGAACGCTTTCAAAGTGAGCTAAGGGAGCAACCATGCTTACACCCTAAATAACACTGGGTCGGGGGAGGATGAACTCTATAGTGTTTACAACTCATTTAGTCCAGGCTAGAAGGTACCCAACCTTGTTTTTTGATATATACAATGTTTTTTGATGGTTTCTTGTCAATTCGAGGGTGCTGATTCCAAATCCGATTGATGCCACTCGCGTAACCTTGAGCATTTTCGGCAAAATGCAAAAATCCAAAATGGCCGCCAGATATGCTAATTCGGCCGTGATAAACACAATAATGTGCATTATATGACCAATGATTCCACCAAACTTTGTACATTTCTGTTCCTAGAGTTCCTCCATCTGCATTTGCAAGCGAATTTTCATTTCATATAGGTTCATTAAGCATTTAAAGCTCATTTTTTTATTCAAAATGGCCGCCATTCTTATGCTTATGTACTGTATGAATGGCAAAACATATGCATGGAAATATAGAACAAATTTACTGTATTTCAGAGATTGGAGCAAATCATAAAGTGTTGCACGTGCAATATGTTGGGTGTCACTTACAATATATAGGGGGCCTGTCCATATATGAGCATTTAATATTCATAAACCTTACGATGTTGAACACAATTTCTTATATATTTCATTTTTGTCTCAAAAAAGTCTCAACAATATACTGAGTTCACTAAACGTCTCGCAAGGAATCAATATACCACCATATTTTACATGCCGGTTGAATATAAAAATGTAATACTAACACAATATATTAAGGAGCCTAGATACATGGTATTTATCAAATAATGTTGAAAATGGAGGGGAAGCTATAAAGCAAAGCTTGTATTATGCATTCCCCTAAAACCATACTAACAAAGTACAGAAAAATCCTATACAGTAAGTGCAGAGATACATGGTTGCAGACAAAAACACATCGGACATTAATGACACAACTAAAAACCCTTTACATTGTAGATTTTTTTTTCCAGCAAGGAGTTGAGGGGGGGGGGGGGGAGGGGGGAGGAGGGAGGAGTCCTGAGGCGAGTTCGAAATGGATCATAACCTCCATTACTTTGATATGATTTAATTTAGAAGTGCCGCCTTGATATTATCGAGCAAACCTGATTTTCTTGAATTAAAACAACAACAAAAACTGTTGAAGGCATAAATGAAACTGTCCTAATGCAGGGACGGATCCAGGAATTCCGTAAAGAGGGGGCGCGTTTACAAAATTAAAGGGGGAGGGCGCACGCACCCCTCCCCCATTTTTTCTTTTTATTTCTTGTGTTTCAACAAAAAATAAGGGGGGGGGGGCGTGCGCCGGTTGCGGTCCTCCCTGGATCCGCCCCTGCTAATGCAATACCGTACAAACTGTTCATAAAACATCAACCAAGAAGCAATGTGAGGTGCCTCTTTCAGTTCTCTCACAGTTCCAAGGTGTTGATAATATACACTTTGACATCATGATCTCATTCAGTCTTGTCTTAAAACCAAAACTGTCATTTTTATTGTCTTTAAAGAACCCTTTAATTGTATGTTTAGCAGCAGGCGACATCAGCCCCAAATTTGCAGAATTCTCAGGCTAAAGATGCATATCAGTCCTGCAATTGTTTTAATTGCAACCACATCTGGTGATGTTCAGCACTTCCTCGGGGGTCAGAGGGCGATTATTTGCCACAGAAACAGGATGAAGACATGAAGACTTGCTTGATCACCACCCGTTGAAGCCCTGTGGCTTTGTTGCCAGGCCAGAGACAGTGTTGTAGGTAACTTGGGTGGTATCAGAGATGACATCAGACCAGCATATGCCCCAACCTGTTTTGGGGTCAAAGCTTTAAAGTTACAGTAGGGAAATCTAGGCTTGTGGGATTTCAGGCGCATTGATGGCAGGTTGTTCAAGGGGGCATTTCATGAAGTGTTTTGGCAGATCTTTTCTTTTTGACAAACTGTTATAAGCTATTAAATCCTTGCATCTGATTGGCTGAGAGCAAATTTGTCAGACAAAACGCTTCATGAAATGCCCCCCCCCCCCCCCCCCCCCCATGCTATCGTGTTTGGAAGGTCAGGTTATGCGTTGACGGCACTGGTGACACTTGCCATCCTTTCCTTCCAGTGTGAAGGAGAGTGATCGAGTGCCAGTGGAGGAGGGTGGACTTCCTTAGCCAATGCTTGGAAGGCTTGCCACAGAGGGTTACCTTGAACATAGCGTTGGCAAGATGGTTACTAAGATGGAAGGCATGGGTCTGATGATAATCTAATAAAGGTTGGGGCAAAGTATCCAGAAGATGAAGTACTCCACTATTGTCTTGAGATGGGTCAGTACTCGGCTCATGTCATCCAAGGACTTTCTATGAGACGTAAAGGCAAGATCATCTGCAAACTTCCTACGTGAAGTGAATGTAATGTCACCAAATATTATGTTAAAAAGATCTCTAGTGGAGTTAGTTTACAGCCACCATTAAGGAGGCCATCATTCAGAGTCCTAACACAGCTGGTCTGGTTACCGAGAGCAATCCTGAATCTGCAAATGCTGAAGATTAAAGACAAGCAGTGTGAAGTTGTTATAACACTGCTTTCAGAATGAGGCAGCACTGTACAGATCTCAGAGTCTCCCTCGAAATCATAGGCCTATACTCAAACACATTTACTCCGAAAAAAACGGCAGTAAAATTCATCTACCATATATAATTCATCTGGGTTAACATTAAAAACTTTGGGGCATTGTTTTTATTTCAGAGATTTGACAACAGGAAGTGAGGTGGTCCCTTTTTCCACTTTCCCCTGCCTCATGTTCTTTCTCGGATGAGGGGACTGAAAAGTTTGTATAATATCGCTTTTAGATAATGTAGAACAGGACAGCTATTAATTGGAAATTTAATTTGTGTCATCATCTAGGATTCAGCCTTTTAATTCAGTAAATCAGAATGAATATTTTGATGTTGAACATCTCAAGGCAAGTAAGTATCAAATGTTCATATCTAATGATTCCTGATAAACGATCTTGATGTTGGCGTCAATTCAAGTTTTGGTGGATTTTTCCAAATACCTAGGGAAAAATTCAGATTGAGGTAGCAAATTTGGATGTTTGCATCAAAAAATAAAACAGCCTTTGTTAGTAACAACCTTCTGATTTTCAATCAGCACACAAATTGGTAAACAGTGTACCTGAATGACAGAAAAAAAAAGAAAATTTGTTTATTTCACACGCTCTGCCGTTCATATTGTGCAGGGGTATATGAGTGGCATCCATTTTGAAGTTTTGTATTAAGAAGAATATAATAAGCCTAAAAGCAATAAACTTTCTGTTTGTTTGCTTGTTTGTTTGCTTGCTTTGCTAGTGGCACTCATCAGATTTGCATTGCACATGCAAAACTTGATAAAAGCGTAGGTATGTGACTGAAAATTCGTCTTCTATTTCTGTGCATATTTGTGGCCATTCATATAGTACATGAGTATAGGAGTGGCGGCCAATTTTGAATTGAAAATAAGCTTAAAATATTAAATATATCTCTTCAAATGAAAAATTTCTTGCATGTGCAAGTAGAATTACTCAAGGAACAAAAATTAAAAAAACTTTGATGGAATAATTTGTCATAAAATTGACATAACTGGGATTATCATGGCCAAATTAGCATATCTGGCGGCCATTTTGGATTTTTGCGTTTTGCCGAAAATGCTCAAGGTTACACGAGTGGCATCAATCGGATTTGGAATCAGCACCCTCGAATTGACAAGAAACCATCAAAAAACATTGTATATATCAAAAAACAAGGTTAGGTGCACTTTCTATGGAGCCTAGCCTGGACTAATTATGATTCAGCAAAATGCTATTCTATAAACATTGTATGCACACATGCACACTCATTGTGCGTGCTCGAATGACCAAAAGTGTATTTCTATAGGTCTACGTAGTCTCTAAGATGCATAATGGTATACAGTGCATATTCGTATGTTTGTGTGTAGAGTAGTCACGAGAGGTATTATTTACATCATCACTTGTCGATTTATATTTTTATTTCACTCTCGCAGGAAATCAATGAGTGCATTCCCAATCCGTGTAAGAACGGTGCTCCGTGTACAGATTTCATAGGCGACTACTGTTGTCACTGCCCCATTGGGACGGAAGGTATGCAGCGTCATTTACTTATTTTTCCCGTCAGTTAAGACTGTATGTTTAATAGCAGGGGCGGCGCTGAATTTTTAAAGTGAGGGGACCGGAAAGAAATTGGTCTTCGCAATTTCGGCTGCCAATTCTCTACCAAAATCAGCTGACAAGCAAAGAAAAAAAGTCTGCACAGCTTTCGCTGGCATTATTCTTTACCAAGGAGCTTCTTGTCTTTACCAACATCTCCTGAGAAGCAGCACACACACACACACACACACACACAAGGACCTTATATTTTCTACACAAAAAAGTGTGTGTGTGTGTGTGTGTGTGTGTGTAGGGGGGGGGGTCAGACCCTATATCTTCTTTAAAAAAAAAAACAGGTAGGGGCGCCCCCCCCCCCCATTACCCGGTTGCGCCAGCCCTGACTCATTTCAGCCATGTTATTGTGTTATAATTTTTTAGTGTGACGGGAACACATGATATTATTAAATAGGCATTTGAAAGCAAGCATACAAAAAAAAAAAACATTTTATCTTTCACATTGACCACGAATGCTTAGTATTGGTAACATGCAAGTAAGTTACCGTCTCATCTTTAACAAAATGATAATCGCATTCAGGTAAATTTTAGACATATAACAAAGAGTACATTTTATCCTAATCTATCGGACCTTCGGTCTATGTCATTGTAACCGTTGAGATTGTGCTTTTAACGGGCCAAACCTTTAACAAACATAGGCCTAGTTATGTTGTGTAATTTTCTTCTTTTTTAGCTCCCTTCTTGGACACTCACCAAAAGAAAAAATAAATGATAGATTAGAAATCTTCTAAAGGTATACTAATGGAGGAACGACAGCTTCTACCTAAGATGAGCGGGGTGTCTGTCATGGGATAGTGCGTCAAATGGCTTGAGAGCTGACGTGTGATAGGGAGTATATCGAGCAGTGCGAAAAAAAAAAAGGAAGGGAAGGGGGGGGGGGTCAGAAAATAACTCTTCTCTCAGGTTTTAGGGACGACTCTCACAGACTGATTACGATCTACATAATGATAATAATGTATGTACAACAATAAAGCGATTACGGATTGTTTCTTACAGGAAAGAATTGCACAGACATTAACGAGTGCTCCGAGAACCCGTGTTTGAATGGAGGCACCTGTCAGGATTTTGTGGGCTCATACCACTGTGTCTGTCCCGAACATTACTCCGGATACAACTGCGAGTTTATGGTGGATCCGTGTTCCCTGTATCCGATGCCATGTCAGCATGGCTTGTGCCTGGGTAGGGATGAGGTAGGCGATATCGTATGCACGTGTGATTACGGTTACACGGGGACCGATTGCTCTGTCGATATCAACGAATGCAGCAGTAATCCGTGTTTAAATGGGGGTTCGTGTATCGATAAAATCGGCTGCTTCGAATGCTCGTGCAGAACCGGTTACAACGGTTCGAACTGTGAAATGGATGTCATCGACGAATGCGCGTCGAATCCCTGCCCAGACGGAGCGGAGTGTATAGACCTGGTCCAAGGCTATCACTGCCTGTGTCAGACATGGGATTACCCGGGGACCGAGTGCGGAACCGACCCCGATGAATGTCTGTCTTCTCCCTGCCTGCATGGCTACTGCAAGGACAGGATCGACAGCTATTCGTGCCAGTGCGACTCCGGATACGAGGGAGTGAACTGCGACAGGGAGATCGATGAATGCAAGACGAATCAGTGCATGCATAACTCGACCTGCGTGGACAGCTTTGGCTACTACTACTGCGTGTGTGACGAAGGATTCATGGGCGAGTTCTGCGAGATCGACATCAACGAGTGCGACAGTTTTCCGTGCCAGCACGGCGGCAGATGCGATGACACCCAGATGGTAAATAGCTACACCTGTCATTGCTCAAACAGCGGGTACACGGGCCAGAATTGCGAGATTGACATCGACGAATGCCAGTACGAAGGAGCGTGCCCGCCGCGGACCACGTGTGTCAACCATCCCGGGTCCTACGTGTGCGTTCCACTACCGCCTCCTTCTCCCACTGTTCCCGCCATTCCGGGCCTGTGTCGCGTGAACGTCTGCTACAACGGCGGCTCATGCAGTATCATAGATGATAGATACACGTGAGTGCACCTATACGTGAAGAGTGTAATGGTTACCTCTGTTTTGCGCACCTGTCGTCACTTATTTACCAGCCATAAGGTACAGCAATGCAAGAAATTTGAGAGAAAGGAACTAGCGAATCTCGTTTTGATAATGTGTTTACAGCTGAGTAATATTATACAAATGATACACAGGATAGAGTGTGTTAGTGAAGGTGCGGCGCGCTCGAGAGTATTGACAATGGTGCGATATGCACGAGGCGCAGCCGAGTGCATGTTTGCAACCGCTGTCAATACTCGAGAGTGAGCTGCACCTTCACTAACGCCACGAAATAATCCTGTGCATCATTTGTTTTATAAAATGGGTTGAAAACTAACAGCATTATTCACGTACCTTTGTGGGTCAATACCAGTCAGCTACATGTAGCACTCGCTCAAAAGTCAAGATGTCCGAGGATGTTCGTCCCAAACATTTACGCACGTCGCACTCGGAAATCCCGCACATAAGTACTGTACGTACGTATAAGAGTATACGTACGCCACGTGTTATGCACAAGAAAGGCCGCCGGCTGTTGTGGCAGCCCGAACTAGAAGTTGTTTACAGGATTGACAGCGCGTATAGTAGCGCGTGACGCACTTGTAACAACTGATTGAGTGCGCACTGCTAGTGTAAACATTGTGACGTACGTCAGGCCCCGGCAGTGCATTTACTAAGAAATTAATGCACGCACACGTGACTCATTTCAGCGCTTCCAATTGGCTACATTCTTGAACCCATTTTATAATTATGTACTTGTGTAACATATATATCATCATCATGAAATATTTTTTCGGAAGTTACAGGATAGATGTTCACACTCAATACAGCGAAAAAAAAATCTGACGAAAGTATAGTACCTATTTTTCATGATAGCACACTTTAACAGTACCCTTTAGTGTCTTTATTATTATCAAATGTAAGAATTAATGTAGAATTGACCATCAATTACAATTAAATCATCTACATTCACTTCGTATTAAAAATTTGCTATAATTCAATGTGCTTTCCAATAATCACCGAAGACCATTAATGAGTGTATAACTATTCTCGTTTTAGAAGAATTAAGAATGATGTGCATATCAACCTCAACGCTTCACTTTCATCATAGATGTGTGTGCCCCGAATTTTTCTCGGGGGTACTGTGTGAGACACCAACACTTCCGTGCTTTCCGAACCCATGTGCAAACGGCGGGAACTGCGAGGTCCACACGGCCTTGAACGGTTCGGTTTTCCATCAGTGCACCTGCCCTTCTGGATACAGCGGAGTCAACTGTAATGTGGGTAGCCAGCATGGTAAGGCATTATAGAAGAAATGGTTACCGTGAATTCTTCCTCTTATAGTGATGTAATAGTATTATGTATTTTGTATCATACATTACATTATACAGGGGCGGCTCCTGGAATTCCGCAAAGAGGGGGGGGGGGGGGGGGAGCACGCGCCCGGTGTGCCTCCGCTAGGATCTGCCATTGCATTATATGATGTCATATATTTCATACTCTGTCTGTTTCTCTCCTTTTTTTTCCTCCTCACTTCCTAAGTTTTCTAATGGGCTTCCCTCTTTTTTTGCCACATCTGTTTGTAAATTCACCTTTATAGACCTACAATAGAATAATGATCACAGATCAGTATTTGTCTCTCCCTTTTAGCGCCTGTAATGCGCAGGTATCTTCGTGTTAATTTGTACTGTTGGAGCTCATATCTATAAGCGTTTCTTCCCTTGGGGTTCCCATGACCTATATAGTTTTCTTTCTTTGTTTAACTTTGATCAACTTTTTTTTTTTCTTCTCCCTATGTCTTTGTAGGTGGCTCTGGAGCTGGCGTAAGTAAATCCTAGTGTTCTATAAGTACATAGTACTAATGATCACATGGCGTAGTTTAGATCAAAATAAGCGATTTATTTTTTATGTAATGTTTGAAATTTAGATATTTTCTCAGAAAAAAATATATCCGTGAATTCTACCGCTATATAATATTTCGGTGTGGAAATTTCTTTTTGAAAAGGTCATGCCTGATAACCGAAAAACGTCACACATGATACTGTACGTAATTAACGGAGGAGGTCCTTCAGGAATATAAAACGGAATGATTAGAGTTTGGCATAATTTCATTTTGTTGTTGTTGTTGTTGTTTGGGGGATTTGTTTGTTTGATTTTTTTATCTTCTTCAGATCAGTTCAATGACACTTATTTCCAGCAAACAATATACATAAATTCAAATAAAATGCGCCCATTAGAACATGCTCAGTACATCTCTAGAAGTCAAAAAAAGTTGTGGCCAGTGTGTATTGGACATAAATATGACATGCAGTAACTTACTGTAATACAAGCAATCACTACTATACGCGATTTCATTTTCAAGACATACATGACATTATTGTGAAAGAGATAATCTACTCGCGTATCTACTCGTAGTGAATAATTGGTGATGTGGTGTGCATAAAGTCAAAGTCTGCATCTCACAAACTATGCTGCCCTGTAGTGAATTAATTAAAGAAATGAAATGAAATGAAATGAAATGAAATAACCTGATAGAATAATATATTATGTCGATAATCATGATGTTGATATTAACTGTGTTGTTTGGATGTAATTCCGCGTAGACATATTTCAATTCTGTAGGAGTAGCATTCATTCGGCATGTAACTATAGGCCCAAAGTGACAAGTAGAAGGATGTTATATCTTTATGAGATGAGCATCGCACTCGGACTGTGTTAACATTGCTGCATTTTCCCAACAGGCGTTCACACAGTGGTATCTTATCGTCGTCGCACTGCTCGTCATCGTCGTCGTGCTGCTCGCCGTTCTCTTCTTCGTCAAAGTCAGGAGGTGAGTCTTTGTCTCTGCGTCGAAGGGGAGGGGGGGGGGGCAGAGAAGCGAGTCCTTGTGTGCAGCAAAGCTGAAGTTGCTATTTCATATACCTGTACATCACAATAGCCTACTTATTAGTGCGGATGTGTCATTTCCGGAAAAAAAAGTACATTACTCTATAATACAAAATTATGCAAAAATGTCTCAGTAACACAAATTAATCTCAGATTGTGTTCTAGTCTTCCTTTGATTTTTACATCCTTTTCTGTACAATCCCATTATAATACACTCCTAATTTTACACAATCAGCATTATAATATGGATATGCAGAAGCTGCATGTTGCTCTTTGTATGGTTACGGCAGGCTTGTGTCCTCACAGTACGAGCTCAAGTTCATGTTCAGGTTTATCGTTTTTCCTCTATACCTCAACATTTTCATAACATATACGTATACAATGTCAATCAAAGTAAATAATAAAAAGTAGGTACATCATACTTTTGATCAGGGTTGAAAAAGTGAGACATATTGATATCTGATAAATGCGATGCATAATTCTAATTTCAGTAGTCTCGCCATTATTGAAGTTTGGGTCTTTTTTTAATCTTAGATAGACATCCTTGCAATTTTATCATAAATAAGGGATGTTCTGTGTCGTGATGAAGTAAAAGCGTATACTTCGTGGCCCTTATTACAGTATATGTCGTTTTCAGGGTGAAGAAACGTAGTCTCCCCATCGAAGCTCGCGCGAATGCCACCAACGACGTCACTGTTTATTCCGTTGCTGCTTCACCGACTGAGGGCGCTGTGGCTGCCGTGGGTTTACCGCCTAAGGGCCTGGTCGTCGACGAGAAGAAGTCCGATCTCGCCGTTAAGCTCAGCGGCATCGACGACGACGACGAACTGAAGGGCGCGTGCGCGCTGCCTCCGTTTCCACCCCCGTACGAGAAAGAAGAACATCGCAACGTAGTCGGAAACGTCTATGAGGCCAGTCCCCGTCGAAGGATAGGCTACGAAAACGAAGGCTTCGAAAACGATGGATCAACCATGGCATAAAAAACCCGACCAATTAAAGCGGACATACTCCTTCACTGAATGCTACCCTTTCACTGCTAGCCCCTTCTGTGCCGATTAGTCAAACGAACAAACAATTCTCATACCTTTTTTTTTTAACCTATAGACAAAATAAATAAATAAATAAATGATGTGGCATACAAATAATCAAGATGAAAATCCCTACTCTTCATATGATTTCACTCCTCATGTGAGCTAATATCATACCTTTACTTTTCCCCATATACAGGCCTTTGTCACTGTGAAAAAACAAAACAAAACACAAATACGAATAGATTAAGAGATGATCCCTACTTTTCTCGCTATTTCATTCTTTATGATATGATGTCATGCCATTACCTTATCTCTCCCCATAAAGGCCTTTGCAAAAAAAAAAATTGTAAACACTTGGAATGACAAAACAAAATTGATAGACACCATGCGTTTGCTAAATGAGTCAATTAACACGACTCTAACCTCGAAGTACTATATTGCAAACGTTTATATTTTCATACGGTTAGTGAAAAATAAAAGAATCGTATCTTATTATTATGCTTGTAGCGTGCTTCAGCTTTGTTCTATTCTATTCTAGTTTATTTTGTTCTATATTCCTTGCTCTTCGCGTGTTGCTTGATTTATACGTTTTTATTTACTTTTTTTTAATACAGATATACGCGGTGAATGGATTTAGTGGGTGAAGTTTTAATGGCCATAATTACCTTGAAATGCCGCCCTGATGTTGTCAATCTAACGATGAATTTAATGTCTCGTGCAGGTCACGATTTGATGTGTAATTGTAAGTGTACAATAACAATTGTATTGTCAGATTATCTTAAAAGAGTAACAAGTTGCCTTAATCATTTACTTCTTAATTTCTTCCAACTTTCTAAGTCAACACTTCTTCCATCATTATCATTTTCAAGATTGTTATGATCAATGCAAGCAAGAATCAAGTAAAGAATGATGTCAGCATGTTAGCATTCTTTTTCTTCATTCCATGTTATCGTCACTTCTTATCACATTAAAACGTCAAACTAATTTGGAAATAAGCAAACAAAATAATGTACTATACGTGAAGGACATGATAAAGTTTTATTTGAGCTGTTTTTAATGCTCCAGCTAACGCAAGGCATTTCGATGTAATGTGGCTAAAACAAAAAGGCATGAGATCCGAATGCATTGCTTTAAAACGTTGCCAAACATGTCTGGAAAATAAACAGTAATTTTATACCAAAGTTATAAGGTGTTATATATATATTTTTTTAAAGATAAATGATTGCATCTACATATACGGCACTCGACTTAGCGCAATCATGACTTAATACGTTTTAAATTAAACCGAGTATGAAAAGTAACAGATGGTTACTAGAACTCAACGTCATGTGATGCCAACAAATTTTCAAATACATGCAACTCAAATGAGGTGAAATACTTTACGTTCGAAGTTATACAGTATACGTTATTCCTCAGAGCAGTACACCGTAATATATACAATAATCACTAATTCTTGGCATCATTTGTATATTATTATCCTATTATCCCATTACCCGTGTTCGTTAGATTTGAATATTTCTCCGAAGTGTGTGCCATTATTTTATTAAGAGACACTTGTATGATTCAAAGAAACATTTCTTGCATTTACCTGTCAATGTTATAGACAGTGCTGAACATTATTGTAGTTGTTTAAATCTATGCAACGTTATAGAATTCAAGTAGATCGTTAAAAAAAGCAGAGATGCTTGTTCATTACACAAAATGCAATCGTATCTTACTTAGGCAAGTATGTGCAGTGCTGAAGTTTACAATTTTACATCTATGTATAAATATTGCAGATCGGTAACATCAGTGATATCTTTCATAGCAATTTTCCATGAACAGAATAAAAACTATGCGATGATTTGAGCTACACATTCATTCGTCACTTTAATTTCAGAGGCATCATATTGTTATTCGTCACGTGAGTTCGGTGGTGCGTGTGATTTTTGGACGCATTTTGGTGAATGAGACTACATTCTATAATAAGGGAGAAGCGTTTTTCTTTGTACCGATTCTACATTGCATAAGTAAAATTTCTCAGAATAGAACTAGGATATCAGCAAAGTTACATTAACATTATCAAGCACTAAATTTACACACACACACACACACACACACACACACACACACACGCAATCCGTGACGTGTTGTAATAATGCTTTCTCTCCTCTTATTACAGCAACCCAAAACATTGTGAAATCGCATTAACGAAGGAATAATCTTGCATGCTATTTAAAAGACACTATGGGAATAGTTATTCCAATTACCCTTTGATCATTGTCTTGTCTTAATTCTTTTATCAAAGATGTCGACAGTCATAACCAAACGGACTAAATATTTTGTAAAGTGCATTAGAGATTACATTGGAGATCTATGACTGATAATTGACAAAAATTGGTCCTGCGTAATATTTTGCTAAGATCAGTGGAATTACTATTTTCTGCAGCAATCCTAAGAAAGAAAAGAAAACGCTATGTAGATCACGAAACCTTGTCCAATGTTCTCCCTTCGTACTTCATCTCACCGACGCCATACCAGCATCTATGAATTACGACAGCTGATAGCATTCTAAACTACAGTGTATGCACATTCAAGATACGGGCAAGAGTATACAATGTTAGAACTTTATAATGCCTTCTCAATGGTGACCTGTAGTGACTCGGATCTGAAACGAACCTTCTGTCTCCGTGCATATACTTCAGAACAGAGATTTGGAGCGGTATATATATACAGCTACGTTTCATGATTATAAAGACTATTTGAGTTCACTTAGACACAATGAACGCTTATCGAGAGTACGATATCCTGCCCGAAGTCCTGGATGAGGTGCCGCCCGAAGTCTTGTCCGTAACATGGCCAAGCAATGGCGTTAGATGTGAGCTGGGAAACGAACTGACTCCAACCCAGGTGAGTGAATAAAGGGAAACATGTCTTTCACCTTTCATCTTAATTGTGTTTTTTATGTCAATTCATCATAATCATATTGTTGGTTTCACCACAATGTAAACTGTTTTTGGCGCACCAGGTGGGTTGGGATCGAGGATGGCCTCAGGGCCCAAGTCATTTAGTTGGCTCTTTCCAGACCCGGGCTGCCCAACCTGGTGCACACTTACCACTCCAGTGTATGTTCTGATTTCGAAAAATGTACTAACTACATGTGTGGTATTTGTGATTGAAAGCCGAATAAATAATGATAATAATTAAAATCTATGAAGGAAAATTGGGCTGTTGATGTCAGATCATTGATAAAGAACTCGAACATGATTCCTATAACAGGTTTTTAGTGAAATCTGTTAAAGATACCGGTACACGGACCTCTCGTTACGGAAGCGTGTTAGAGGGGGTATAGCTAGAAGGCTTAATACTGTTCACAACGTCCCGGACTCTTCTTCTTTGGTACTGGCCAATTCCCCTTAGTATAATAGGGGCCAACTGGACAGGGGGTGCGCTGGTGTTTATATTTGTCAAGCAGTCTTTCCTCGTCGGAAAGAACATAGATACAATGTTATAGCTAACTTCCTTTGATACATTGTATATTTCAATAACCAACTCTTGTAAACTGAAAGTCAGATATCTTGCCCCATGGCTCCAAAGTTTCTTTGTACACTGTAAAAACATCGGTGTTAGATTTAACACCACGGGTGTTAAATCTAACACCGATCAAACTTCAATAAAGGACCACACCCACAGGTGTTAAAAATGCACTGTGATGGTGTTGAAAAGTGTTCACCTGACACTTCGTGGTGTTAATTTGACACTGTACCTGGTGTTATTTTGACACTGTACTGGTGTTAATTCAAAAATGACACCACATGGTGTTGATTTGATATTTGCTGGTGTTAATATCAATGGTTTAACACCCGTCCAGCTTCAATAAGGGACCACACCAGCTGGTGTTACTTTGGTGTAAATTTATTTTCACATTTTTTCAAAAATCTAGTATTTTAATGTAAAATTCTTGATCGTCTTGTTTAAATCAAAAATCAACAAGAAGTGCAGTTACTAAGAAACTCTTCAAAAAACAGTTTAAAATTTGGAAATGACACCCGTAGGTGTTAATTTAACACCATAAATGAGCACCGAAAATTTAACACCAGCTCGGTGTTCACTATTTAACACCGGACTTTTTGCAGTGTATTTTGGGGTCCCGATTGACGAAGGCATTACTACAATGAGAGTTGACAGAGTGAAGTAAATCTCAGTACTCCTTGTGTGAAAAACCAATTCAAATACAATAGTTACATCTCTAAGAATCATGATTAAACCGTAGGAGTTCTTATTGACATTGACATCGTTCGCCATCTGAATCTGGTAATTTTTAGGTTAAATTGGCTGTTTCCACTTAACTGTTATTGACATTGTCCTTTTTAGGCTTCTGTAGCTGATCATGTTTTATATATTTCTAAAATTTGACTGTGCATGCTACTCCATAACCATTATGATAATGTAAGCGATTTTGCTTTAAAAACTCAGTTTTAATAAGTGTCATTAATGTAGTCAAGTCACTTTTTCTTTCTTGATAATGTGGGAGAGATGGGGTTGGAAGGCATAGTGTACGATGTTCTTAGTGTGGTAGACTGTAATTAACAATGAAATATCCAATAATGATTATACGTATAGTTACTTCGTTTCGTTTCTGTACTCCGCGCGCCATTTCGACAGGTCCAGCGCCAACCTGTCCTCGACTGGCAAGCGAGCGAAGACAGTTTGTACACCGTACTCTTCGTCCACGTTGGCTCACCGACAATCCAACTTCAGGTATGCCACTGGATCGTCTTCAACATTCCCGGCAATGACGTCGACAAGGGAATCGTCCACGCCGAATACCTCGAATCGGGTCCACCGAAAGACACGGGTAAATTTTGCTCAGTCCCAGCAAAAAACAAAAAACAAACAAACAAACAAACAAACAAAACAAAACACTTAAAGAAAGAAAGAAAGAAAGAAAGAAAGAAACATTCGTACACACACACCGCCACAAGTCTTTCTTGTTTTGAGTCAGTGTGCCAACAATACATTAAGCCTATCTTCATTCATTTTTATATCTTTAGTCCTATTGAGGTCTAGTTTTTATTTTTTCTGACGATCACTTTTCAAGGAGGTTGTTTGGACTACTCATGAGAATATCGTCATCATCATCATCATCATCATCATTATGATTACATAAGTAACGTGTTGCTAGATACTCCCGGTTTTGTAACCCCAACTCAACCAGAATTCAAATGATTTATACATATAGGATTATCCCCAGATTGTTTGAAACAAACATAAAGGTAATTCAAATTAACAACCATCTTGCAAAATATTTAGAAACCGAGCAAGGTGCCGAGTGAGCTGATGATCACATCACCTCACAATTTTCCAGTGACCTTGTACAAAAAAAAAAAAACACGAAAATGTATTTCTTTTTCTTCTATCAAAGTGTAGAACATAATTAATTTCTAGCTGAATAACTTCAAAATGGACAGTGATCAGTCAGAATATTTTATCAGGACTTGAGGCTGGGGCATAAATGCAAATTTCAACTCCATGGCAAGCTGTGGGGAGATGACATCACCAGCTCACTCGTTTGGATATTCAAAGTGACTGTTCAAGAACCGTTTTGTAAGAATATACGAAATAGCACAATTTCATACTTTCCTTATTCTTCTGATTTTAATCAAATTTTCACTGTTATGCTTAAAATGTTACTATTTCTTACCAGACTAACTTTTTGCTGGTTCGAAATTCCCCTTTAAACCTATATAGAAAAGGCTATAATTGCATAGTGACTGAAAAGAACATCATTACTTATTCTTTATCTTGTATACAGTGGAAACTCAGTATAATGAGATCCTTTTTAGGGGGATGGGGGAACCAAGACAATTTGTTCTTTATATCAGATATTTTGTTATATCAGTAGTCAATAAACAATACAAAACAAAGGAAATAAATTCATTGTGACCGGAGATTTAAGTTTGTTATATCACGTATTTTGTTATCAATGTCGGATCTCTTTATATCGAGTTTCCTCTGTAATACATTATGGCTTATTATAGTAAACGAAATGAAAACTCGACACAGAATCAGCAACTTTTTAATGTGTGCAGAACCAAGAAGCTCCTGCCTATTATTGAAATATCAACAAATGGTAAATATCTACAATTTAGTTCTTCGTCTGATTAAACGCGAAATATTCTCCAAAATATTTCGATTTCGTCGAAACAATTTTGATTTAGCAACAGTTAAACTTTCATTCATTATCTTGTCAATCTTTATAAACAGGTTGAGTCCTGTTTTCAGCGCCGTGAAAGAAGTTTCATAAAATTTTCTTCTTTAAATCGAAAAGTATTCATGTCAATTCTTATCTTTATATCACTGAGATATTTTGTTATATCAGTAGTCAATAAACAATACAAAACAAAGGAAATACAAAACAAAGGAAACAAATTCATTGTGACCGGAGAAATAAGCTTGTTATATCAGGTATTTTGTTATCAATGTCGGATCTCTTTATATCGAGTTTCCTCTGTAATACATAATGGCTTATCATAGTAAACGAAATGAAAACTCGACACAGAATCAGCAACTGTTTAATGTGTGCCGAAATATTATTGATATATCAACAAATGGTAAATATCTACAATCTATTTCTTCGTCTGATCAAACGCGAAATATTCTACAAAATATTTCGATTTCACCGAAACAATTTTGATTTAGCAACAGTTAACCTTTCATTCATTATCTTGTCAATCTTCATAAACAGGTTGAGTCCTTTTTTCAGCGCCGTGAAAGAAGTTTCATAAAATGGTCTTCTTCAAATCGAAAAGTGTTCGCGTCAATTCTTATCCTTATTTGAAGTTTATTTTCAGGGTTTGTGTTGAGGCAGGTCCAACTCCATTAAAGGCAATTTCATCTTTGAACTCCATGAAGATATCTGAAATGAGTAAGATACTCTAAAACACATAAACTTGCAGGCTCTGCAACGGATGACGACTGTCGCTTATCATTTCTGTCTTCTCACACAATTTATTTTTCTCAAACAATTACAGGAATCCACACTTATTTGTATCTGATCTACAAGCAGCCTTCAAGTCTCCCAATTACTCCGAAAGACGCCTACCGACGACGCGTTCGCCCTGAACGTCGCAAACCGTGGAGCACCAGGGACTTTGCCCTGCAGTACGACCTGGGAGACCCAGTCGCGGGAAACTTTTATCGGGCACAATACGACGAGTATGTTCCGATCTTCCAGTGGGAAGTGCACGGGAAGAAGATAGATAAAAGCTAACGTTGTTTTCATCATCATGTTAGACCAGTTGAAGTGTCTTCTTCATCATCTACATTTTCTAAATGTTTACAAACTATCAATACATTCTTTCATGCCGAGCTGTTCCGAGTTAAACGTTTCCCAGGCAGTGCTCGGACGCACACCATCACATCACACACCACACCCCATCACACCACACCACACCACATCACATCATATCACATCACATCACATCACACACCCCACCACACTCCACTCCACGACACCACATCCCACTCATAGATGCCAAGTTCAAAAAGGTTTTATGAGTGAGATTTTCATGACTCGGCATCTCTGCGCGCGCACATGTGCGTGAGCGAGGGAGCGAAACGACTGAGCAAGGGGAGGGTGTGGGAGGGGGGTGTCCACCGTCCCACAGTATAGGGAGCTTTTTCAATCTTTAGCTCATAAAGATTAATGGTGCAAGCTGGTGCATAACGTAAGTGACTATTTTTTACTTATTTTGAGAGACAAAAGGGAAATATTGCCTTCATTGCAACTCTCACTTTAATCCTTTATGCTATGCTCCCAATGCGTGAGAAAAATGGGTGTAATGCGTGAGGTCGTGAGACAGACCCTAAATGCTTGAGTCTCACTCACAATCTTTGAGACTTGGTAGCTCTGCCCCACTCCACTCCACCACACCTCACCCCACCCCACCCTACCTACCACACCACACCCCACTACACCACACAGCACCACACCACATCACATCATACATCACATCACACACCCCACCACACCCTACCACACGTACCTCACATAGGGACATCACATCACATCACATCACATCACGTCACGTCACATCACATCGCATCACATCGCATCATATCACACCACACTACATGATATTCCCCACAATTTGTTAACCAACAAAAAAGCGCATCACGTTTTAACAGAAGTCTAATTCGCACTTCTGGTAGAGGTACTCGGTATTTCGTGTTCCTGTTGCATTCAACCCTGTTTCCCTAAAGGATAGTGACAAAACCCAACAGTTATATCATTCCTGTACAGTACTACTGTGGAACCTCGTAATAAAGAGGTCGCATGTAATAAAACCCTTTCATAACAAGGTTATTTTGCACCTCTCGACTCCTTTGTCTTTTTTGTTGTTGTTTGCTTGCTTAAGAACCCTGATATAGGGAGAATTAATAACAATGTAATTGTCGTGGTATTCTAGGTCCTTGTTACAAGGTTCCTCTTTACTTGACCTTGCTAGAAATTTCTAACTGATAAATTCACCTGTAGGCCTACTACATGTACCACGTTATTACCCTGTATCTAATTTTATATGTGTAGGGTAATTAATGATAAACACCTTGTACAGCAAACTTCTTGACATCTGACTTGCTTTTCTCAAAACTTATCAAAAACCCTTCAAGGGATCACGGGGGAAATTTCACCCTATGGAGTATCAATTCTTTATCGCTT
This sequence comes from Diadema antillarum, assembly GCF_040938485.1. Classification (NCBI taxonomy): domain Eukaryota; kingdom Metazoa; phylum Echinodermata; class Echinoidea; order Diadematoida; family Diadematidae; genus Diadema; species Diadema antillarum. Next base: position 111,332 of record NW_027271525.1, on the reverse strand, counting down.
CGTTTCATTTCACATCACAATTCAAACGATTAAGCTGACGTACGCCAGAGCTGCCATGTTTGAGACACCACAGCCATTAGATTTCATTCACACCTGTACATATTACGGATGTTAAATGAAGTTAAAAAAAAAAAATCACATTTTGATATTCATCTTGCGCTCGACACTCGATTGTCTCATCATATATGTTAAGGAAGATTGCAAATGAAAAGTAAGGCAGTTACGGCACAAACTGAATATTGAGTCATCCAGATTTCTTTCCATTTTGTTTTATTTTGAATAAGCATATCAACTCACATTTCCAAGTATAATACAATTGTACCATCATAATGTTATTGCTATCATGCGCTCTGATTTACGTAAGGAGCAATATTATGAATAGACAAACATTAAAATTTGAAAATTGCTTCGAGAACATCAGATATTACTTCAAACAGTCTCGAGATGTATGCGCTCACAAACAATTCACTGTACTATATATTTTTTTAATGTTTTCATTCACACCTCTTTTGGGGAGATTGAATAGTCACAGATGACACAAGACTTGGTTTGGTGTACATATACAATGTATGTCCAATTATTGATGATGAGTTGGTGATCTTCAAACATCTGCTGTGACAAATCACAATGACCATAATACCCTCACTGTCAATCCATAAACGACAGGAAAAAAAAAAATCTATGAACATGATATATAAGCTAAATATTTGAGCTGAAATACAGTAATTCAAACTTATGCCTTGCTGCCCACTGTAAATTGAACTCGAGGAATATGTGATATATGTTTGTGCATAATGACAACTTTCAGTAGTTCATTCAGAATTATTATTTTTTTTCTTTTTGTTTAATAAAGGAATATTGCACATGACTTGGATCAAGATAAGGCACAGATTTCACATCAAATGTTGGAATGCTGTAAATGAACAGAAATGGAGTCCCATATTAACAACAAAAAAATACAATCATCATGTCTATTTCCACAGGTTATCTTACATTAAAATGGCAGAGTAAAGTATTAAAAAGACAAACAACATTCATGGATTGATTAGCAGCTGTTAAAGCCTGTATCTGGCCAAGCAGAGAGGGCAGTGTAAATAGCCAGCATCACGAGAATGTCAAAATAATTGATGACACAACATTTGCTCATGCGACAATTGCTCCAGTCTAATTTCCTTCAAGGACATAGGGTTAGGATTGAGATAGGGTTTTAGATTGAGTTTGACGTGAGGATTAGGATCAGGGTTTGGGTTATGTTTGTGGGCAGAATTGATGTTTGGCTTAGCGTGCAGACATTTCAGGGGAGCAATTGTCGCAGGAACAAATCTCATGGGACCAAATGATAAGATATGGATTAATTAACAGAGTAAGAGATAGAGTGTGTCTGTATGTGTCGATGAGAATGTAAGAACTGGACAAAAGAAGAGGAAAAGTACTTCAGCCTGAAAGGGAAAATAAAGTTTTTCTACAAACATATCAAAGATATACAAGCACTGAATCCAATGTTCGGTGCATAAATTTTTTCATGATGAAATATCCTTCTGTGGCTTATACAACATACACTGTACATGTACTTCATAGAAGAAACATAAAGATAACACACAATATACTTCATTTGATATGATTTGAAACAAACGGCACAATAAATAAACTTCATTCAAAATGCTGCATAGAAAAAAAAGACATTATTATATACCCATAAAATTATATACACAAAGCACTCCCATTATACACTGTATTAAAGTTATCAGGACCAACGGTTTGTTTTGTTATACGTACATGTATTGAAATTTTGTTATGATCAAAAAAGTTTAGAAAGATATAGAAATGATAACTTTGAACCAAAAATGTTTGCTTTGTTTTTACAAGACTTTTGTTATAAATGTATTTGTTACAACAGAAGTGCACTGTATGCATAACTTGTAAAGACCTAACTCTTTACTTTCCATCATTGCCACAAGAGCACCACGTAAAACAAAAGAAAAAAAAACCAAAAACAGAGAAACCATTCATTATGGACATTGCATCTATGATTTTCAAAATTTGGTTAAATTGTCTCACTTTGTTAAATTGTGAACAATATTTATGCCGTTACATATCACAATATATGTAATATGATTACAGTTAATATTCATTGGAAGGCACTGCTTTGAAAACAAAACATGGTGAAATTCAATTCTCATGGACTGATATATATGGTCTTACAACAGTAAAACGTACTTCCTATCAACTTGGTCTTACAACTGAACAGATATTCATGAGGCTACTGCATGCATATGTTACACAGTTCCTCTTTAAGATAGGAATGGACTGACATAATTTGTAGTCTGATCATTGTTACATGACATAATCATGATACCATCTATTTTTAATCAAGACCACAAGTTTCTATCCAAATTTATTGAGGCGTAGCAGCCTCAAGTTCGGCACGCTGGATTGGCACCCACTCGTCATACTGAGCCCTAAAGAAGTTCCCGGCGACGGGGTCACCCAGGCCGTTCTCTGCGGCAAACCTGCGCAGGCTCCACTTGTAGCGCCGCTCCTTGTTCCGGGGCCGGTAAGCTTCGGAAGGAACGTACCCTGGTGGCTGCTTGTAGATCAGGAAGCAGTATCGGTGCAAGCCTGCAGAGAGAGAGAGAGAGAGAGAGAGAGGAGAGGGAGGGGGAGAGATGACAGAAGAAAGAAATACATGTAGTGGTAGCAGGGGAGATAGTGGATAAAGATTAAAAAAAACCCCAGATTATAGCAGAGAGGCAGGAGAAGGAGTGAGAGGAAGAGAGGGATATATATATACATATATATATATATATATATATATACCTCGTTTAATGCGACATGTATATATATATATATATATATATATATATAATTATATATATACATATATATATATAATTATATATATATATATGTATACATACATATATATATAATATATATGTAAGTGTGAGAGAGGAGAGATATGAAGGGAAAGGAAGATAGAGAAAGACAAAAAGGAGAGAAAGTGAGTGTAGATGAACAGTTTTGTGGTCTTTTCTTCTGCAACCACTACGTGAGATTCAATGTAATCAAGTTCAGGCTTGACGGATTAGCACAGATTAGGATTAGCCACGAACTGTCCTTCAATGAATGCCCTCTGAGACTCCACTTAATCTTATCATAACAAGGTCTTCATGACATCACTTCATCACACTAAAACAGTTATGTTTGCACATACATGGGATTTACTCACTCTGTTATCACTATAGAATATTCCAAGAAATATAAAAAATATGAAATATATGAAATGCACAATTCTGCATACCAACGAGAATGGACATTACTCCTTCATGTACATGGTACTTGTGCGAAAGTAGTGAGGTACAATGTATGTTGCAATCAAAATACCCGAGTACTACATGTATGTCATTATTGTCTTTTAACAATTTTCTTTCTAGAAATGGTTCAGTGCACAGTTTGTTTAATTCACTTGCATAAAACACTGAATTCAATTCTAACACTATCTGTGGTCCAATGATAAGTGTGCGGATACACAGCACCATAAATTCTTTCTCCAAAAACATTTTAAAAGAGATTTCTTTGGTACCTGAGCCTTCAGGGGCACCAGATCCAACATACTCTGTCTGGATCTTGCCCGTCTTGGAGTCCCCACCCGAGACGTCGACCATCATAAAATGGTGGACTTCCCGCACTGTCTCCGCCGCATCGGGGTCAGTCATGATGATGGTGTAGAGGGCGCCCTCTTCAGCTGGAAATGTGATATGTGGCATGTCCTTCACCTGTACTTAAAGCAAATACAGTAGCGTAATGAAGATCAAAGAACAGAGTGAAGTTCATAGTTTATCAGAAGGAAGACGTCGCTCTTTCTTTTTTCAAGTTCATCAAACTTTGAGAATTCATTTTTCTCTTTCTTGCTTGTTAACCTGTTAGAATTTATTTCCACTTATGCACACCATTTTCATTTTTTTTTCTGATTTTTTTTCTTTCTTTTTCAAAGTTTCATCAAACTTTGAGCATTAATTTTTCTCTGTCTTGCTTGTAAACCTGTAAAAATTCTTTTTCCACTTACGCACACCATTTTCATTTTTTTTTTTTTTAATATTTTTTTTTTTGATGTGCAGTTTATGGCATCATTGCTGGCGTGGTTCTCTAACCTTTCCAGGTTATTCTTGTGACCACACTTGTAAACACAGTTCATGTAAGTGGGTTTATGGCAGACAAAACGAGGTACAGGGCACTTCTTGCATCTGAAAATTTTACATCTTTATTGCCAAACACATACATACATACACACACACACACACACACACATGCACCAATTATGTATATATATATATATATATATATATCCTATAATTGCATTTTGTTGAGAATGGAGAAAACATGATGTGAGATGTCTCTACTATAGGGTGTAATTTGAACATACAATGCCTCATATTTACTCTAAGATTAATAGGTAGTAGATGAAACAATTGCATCATACAGAATGTTACACTAAGTATCATCTTGATCACTGTAAATATACTATATCAAATCAATATTTCTTTGCAAAGTACCTGGTAGTAATTCATCAAAACCATTACCAAACACATGGAATCTTACATGAAACAAACTTCTTGGCTCTGTTCTTCAGGATTCAAGAATCCAGTAGTAGGAATTGGATTTACATTTATGAACATTTGCTCTTACAAGTAACTCTGATGTTGTGAGGAATCCATACATTGTAGTAACAATGGTTTAGAGGGAGCACACTATGTTATTCATCCCCTGAATACTACATTGTATAATGAATGCTGCAGACATATTCATAGTCTTTCAAGATGTTGGATGTACCAGCATATTTCTTGTCTTTCAGAACAACAAATAAAACCTTCATGCATGCAACAGTTCAATAATGCAGGTAGTTCTCCTAAGGAAGTGAGTGCACTAAAAGACACCAAGCATCATCATTAAAAATAGTACAAATATGTACGGCAACATCAGGGGCGGATCCAGGAATTTCGTGAAGAGGAGGCGCGTTTACCAAATTAAAAGGGGGGGGGGGGCACGCACCACTCCCCCATTTTTTTCTTTTTATTTCTTTTGTTTCAACAAAAAATAAGGGGGGGGGGCGTGCGCTGGTTGCTGTCCTTCCTGGATCCGCCACTGAACATTCATGGGTGTTTCTTGAATACAGTCCAGTAGTTAAAGTCACATCAGTAGAGAAAATGTCATAATATTTGATATTTATCTAAAGGCTACAATCAACAGCCTCTGACTTAATGCAAAGGTTGCCTAACAGCTACTCTAAACATATTCACAGTTCAAAAGTCATGTATTTCAACAAGTATTCACCCAACTTAATTCTTCTATGCGCCCAGCCCTTTACAGCAGTTACTTGCAGTGTGTCTTCATGAAGGTATGGTGATGCAATAAGGATGAAAGAGGATTAGGTACGTAATCTCTCATAACAGGCAAGGCAATCAATAGTCCCTATACATAATATACAGATTATACAGATAATGACTACCAATATCATTCTCCAAGGCATGTCAGAGGCACCCACTACATCTCATCAGTATTAGAATTACATGATTCAGAACTTTTAAAATGAATTACCAGTAGATGACATGACCAAGGCAAACTGTGTGCAAAAATGTGTCTCGCCCATTCGCGTAGAAGAAAACACTCTGATCAAATTCTAACCATGACTATGAGTGAAGCATACTGACCTGTGTTGGAGTGAGCTCATTCCCAAAGTCACATGATACCCCAGAAGGATACACAATCTCTGCTCTTAGGGGTGGAGCCTTGTCGATAACGTCTGGTTTGACACCAAGTTCCTCCCATCTTGGAGATGCCATTGTTGTTTATTGTTCCTCTTCTTCTGTAAATTTATATAAAAATGAAACAAATGAAAAAAAAAATTCTTCCCAATTACCGAACTCTGATGACAACCAACATTCCACATTTTCCTTTTTTTCTTTATGAAGTATCAAAGCACATATCATTGCCGAAACACAGATTCACTACTAAAACACACCTAACTGTAATATACACATTTTATACATCGTACAATATTAACTGAAATTCATAGCAGAGCGTTTTCATAAGTGGTGGGGGGGGGGGGGGCACTGTTGGGTTTCATGAACTAACAAGCAAAAAAAAAAAAAGTCTTCGCAGCTCATCTCTCCCCTTCCACTTCCGCATTTCTTCAGCTGACAAGTAAAAAACAAAACAAAACAAAACAAAAAAACAAGCACACACACACACACACACACACAAAAAAAAAACCCAAAGGGTCTTCAGTTCATTATTCCGGGTTTCTTCAGCTGACAAGCATCGGTTCTCAGCTCATCTTTTTCCACTTCTGGGTTTCTTTAGCTGACAAGCAGTCTTCAGCACAAAAATCTAACCTTACTCAGTTACTGCACTCACAATTACAACTTGAAGTTCAAGATCTCTATCTAATATCTTGTTTATATTTTAGTGCCACTTACGCACTTCTGGGCTAAAAAAAGTAGGGGCCTAAAGTGATGACACCTTATGTATTCCTTTGTATGGTGCACAAAAAGTGGGGGCATAGCCTCCCCCCCCCCCCCCCCCCCCACCCCCGTTCCGGGCGGGGCCATGCATAGATATCTCGAGATTTGGAAATTCTGGCAGATGAAAAGAATCTAAGAATCTAGAACCTATCTACAATGGCAACGAAGGTCGGGGATTTGTTCCGAGGAGACTGCGTCTGGCTTCACGGAATACCCTAAACGGAGCTCGAGGAGAGCGATAATGTCCAAAAAATTAATAAATTAATAAATAAAAACGACTCCGGACAGACGGATCTTTCTGTATAACCCGTAACCGGTAATGTTTACTTGAACTGAGGAAGAGTCTCGAGCGAGCCCGCAAGCTCTGCTAAATAAGCCTAGACGTAGTCTCAACACTTTCTTTTTTTTTTATAAACAACAATTTTGCATCCTGTCGTACAGATCAGAAAGGCTGCGGAACACAACTTGTCACAAGTATCAAACAACGCTTTACTCACCTTTGTTTTAGTAACCACTGCCAGCTAAATGTCGACAAAGATCGTTCACTTTCGCTGAGCAGAGCAGGAAAACACAAGGCAAAGGCAAGCAAGCACCTCCTCTACCGCCACGATTGTAGTCATCGGGGACAATGTGTGAACCAATACGACGTGCATTCGCGATATGCGTACCGGGTTCAGTCCCTACCGAACCTGCTCAGCTGGAGTACAGTAAACTCGTGGTGTGGTCACCTGATCAGTCACATGACAGTTATTCAATACTGCCGTGCAAATATTGTGCAACCACTGTGAAATCCAACCTCCTGATACGAAGTGCGAGCAACATTAGAACGTAGTAGGTAGTTGTCCGAACTCGTCTCTGTAGTCCTCCCAATATTTGCAATATCATCTGTAAACAATGAGTATAACTATGACGGTATCATAACAAACACTGCAGGGAGGATTGGAGAGTTGATCAATGCAATGAGTGAAATTTTGTAGGCTAATTCCCCTCCCTGGTATAGCGCTTAACTATGTTACAAAAGTTATTTCACAGCGCTTTACATCATGATCTATGATCAATTATTATCTAAAGTGATGGCGGCGGGGGGGGGGGGGGGTGAATAGCCAGCCCTCCCGTTTTCGCTGCCCTTGTCATGACGGCATGGTGCCTGCTTCATCTTCAGCATAATGTCAAGTTCAGCCTGACCTTCTCTGCTTTATGAGTCAGTGGCGGATCCAGAGGGGGCGCAACCGGTGCACGCCCCACCCCCTTTATATTTTCTTAGATATTAAAAAGAAAAAATGAAAATTGAAATGAAACTTCGAAGTGGCACCAAAAATATTATCAGCGCCCCCTTTACTGGATACACCCCTGTGAGTAGGGCATACAATCGCATAGCCACGATATCAAATCATGTAACTCCGTATGAGCAATATAGGATGAGGAATATTGTCCCTAAATTTTAGGATATGATATCATTTCTCTCTATGTTGAATAGCTTGAATTTTCCTATGACAAAGGGATTTGACTTCCTTGTTTGGAAACAATAGAAGTGCATATTGAATGACTGATGTGAAACTGCAATTCAGATGATTCTGAAATCTGAATAATATGATAACAATAACATTGATTTCAATAACAGGTACATTTTTCCACATAAAATTTATAGATTTAGCAAAGCAAATGGATTAAGGAAAAGCCGTCACGTGCAAACTAAAGTGAAATCAAACAATAGGTTTTGTTTGAGTCCCTGTAGTTGCCCTTTAGAACTTTACAACAATGCGTGATGTCGAAAAAAAAAAGAAAACCATAAAGAATGAGATATAGGTATACGTTATAATCTTGTATATATATACATGTACATATATATATATATGTATATATATATATATATATATATATATATATATATAAATTTATATACATATTTTTTTTCTAGGTCATAAAAAGAGCGCTTGACCTTGAGGTATTCCACGCAGAAAATATGAAGAATAACAGCTACCTTAGCCTGAACGTTATCGCAAAAACAGGTACTGGAGGGAGTACTTTTCATCAATACATAATAATTGTGGTCACATCACCGCGGTTTCCCATTTGAATTTTCTTTGTAATTAGTCAAATTTGTTCTGCCAATAAAATGCATATCATTCGAATCCGTAAAAGATCCTCAAAATACGGCAAAGTTATAATCAATAACTTAGAGGGTTTATCGCTCTAGACAACGGCAAAAGCGGCCTTGAAAATGCCAAGAACATACTTCATGGATACATGGATAAGAATGAAAAAAAAAAAAATCTGATTACCAGCAGGTAGGTCCTACGTCTAGTTTAAAAAAAAAAATGCATGAAGTCTGTTTGTTGTTGTTTGTGTTTTGTTTTAAATGATTAACACGAGTCATAATAATAGCAAAGGTATACAGGCCTGTAATTATCGCAACAAAATTTCCGTGATTTTCTTAGTTTGTTTCTGCTCATTATGACGCTTTTTCAGGCTTCTTTCAATCATTCCGTTAAACACACACACACACACACACACACACACACACACACACACACACACACACAAGTGAAATCAATTCGAAATTGAGGAAACCATGTAGTTGATATTAAAAATGCCGTTGTGGTACATTATATTGTATAAACGCTCGAAAAAAACAAACGAACAAAGAATGGGCGGTTTGGTAATCAAGTTTACGAAGAAGAACATAATTCATTCTTCTCTAAAATTCTTCTCTAAATGAAGAACAACTCTGAGCTAATCGCTCCACCTGTAAAGTCCCAAAGTATTTGACTAGATCTACTTGAAAATCATGCAAACTGATATTTTTAATAGGACCTATCTTCTGATACCTTCCGACAATACAGTAGATTAAAAGAGCAGAATGTGAAGAACGAACGCAACAACAACGACAAAATTTTCAGCTGGATCCGTACACCCCGATCCAAGCACAACACACAGAAAAGTTCAGCCGAGTTCAAAACTAATGTCGATTTAGCCTCAATTCAGACATCTAAAGTATAAAAAGAAAGATACGTGTGATGTTTTATCGCTTATCATGCATTTCTATCAAAATCTATGTCAAATAATATTATAGTGATTTTTGTCAGAACATACAAAATGCAGATTAAGGAAATTGATAAGGATTCGACTTTTTTCAATTGCTTTTTATCTCGAGACAAATAGAAGCGTGCTTGGTATTTATACAAACGACACCAGTGCGCGCGCTACAGCCGGTGCGCATGGAGCAGCTTGCATGTGAAAGACATGCACGTACATGTATTGTGTAAAAATTTTTCACGTGTACAAAAATTAGTGAAAGCTCGTTCACGACGTCTTTGATGCGGTAAATTTCACATCAGCGATTCTTTGATTAGAGTCCGACAGAATGGCTTCTTCTTCAGGAATGTCGTCACTACTGGACCGTTTCAGATTTGAGCAGAAACCGAAGAAAAGGATAACATCTTCGTCTGGCGATACTGATGACAGTCAGACAAGAGCCAAGCACGGCGGAACAACCGTGCGACCGGCGACCCCCGAGTCACAAGGTAAACACCTCTGTAGGTCGGGCACAATGCCTGCGACCTGCATAATACGGTACGGCAAATGTCAACTTTAATTGATCATTTTGTTGTTAAAAACTGTGTCTAAACAATGATTATGAGCATCACGTTTAGTTGGACATCCTGCAAAATACTCAGTAATATTTACCACTGGTATTTAAGATGTAGCCTACAAATTAGTACAATTGTACTTGTAGTTAGAACTGGAATTGATGGAAGTGGAAATGGAATTTCAAATTCAAGCTGAAATTGAACATTTAAAAATAGGTGGTCTATGTCAATAACTCGATTTTGTGTAGGGAGGTTTTTTTTTTTTTAATTTCATTGTTAGACTCTTATGGTGTATGGCTCTGCTTCCATGTGTCCAGATACAGTATATCTAGTCTCTGCTGAACATCCGCAGAACGATCTTTCGGTCAAGATTTTGTGTTGTTGAATGAATCATTTGTTTATTCAGGGATGTTCAGCTAGCCTGGAGCTCTCGTATAGTATTGGTGGAGATGAGGATAAGGCTTTTAATTCTTTTGTAAGGAGGGCGCTATGCATGCTTGACAGTCGGACGCATATTTTTTAGCTCTGCAAATTGCAGTTTAAATCCTATCAAATTTTTAATTTTTTTCGAGGCATCTGCGTTTTAATCGGTGATATTATAGTGTTTTTTACTATGCTGATCCATCTGTGATGGATTATTATCCTTATGTGTGAGAAATTAGCGAGAAATTTTGACCTACAAATTGGACCAACGTCTGCTCTGAGGTGGAAGCTCAAGCAACACAGCTCTACGGACCGACCTCACGTGTGTGATAGTGCAATCAAAATTTTCGTGCATCCAACAAGTAACGCGCCAACATATGTGCCGACCGCCATCTTGGATTTTATGCCTTGTGGGATGTTTTTAAACATTTTTTGTAATAAAAGTATTTGTATGGTTATTAAATAAGTGTTTGTTTTGGGAGTATTTTTTATGAACAACGACAACCTGCATTATGGCGATTTTACAGTCATTCTGGATCCCAGCCCTAGTAATGATTCTCAGCCTGATTATTAGAACCAGCAGCAGCACAGCTGAACATGAGTGTGGTGTCAACAGAGAAAATCTGGAATCAAATATCTTCCGTGACAACTGGATGGCACCATCTTCCGCCCTTAGTTTTTCGCAACACAGATTATACAAGCAAGAAAACCAAGTGAGCATGTTCCATTACTCTTTGTATTTGTTGAAGTCAAAATCACCAAGAACAATGTTGAGTGTGAAGAGGGCTAGACTTATGGCCTTTGTGTATGTTTTGCTGTCAGGTGATATTGAACTAAATCCTGGCCCCCGTAAACCAAAGTACCCTTGTGAAATTTGTAAGAAAGCAGCCAAATGGGGACAGAAAGCTGTTGAATGTGAACAGTGCCAGGGTTGGTTTCACGCTTCATGCCTGAAAATGAGTGATGACATGTATGATTATTTGTCAGATCATCCATCTTTTTCTTGGATCTGTTCTAATTGTGGAAACCCAAATGTGTCGTTTTTCTCTCTAAGCGCTACCAAGTTAGAACTGTCCAACAGTTTCGACCCATTGACCCAGTTACCAAGTAATGCCATTAACGTTTCATCAGATGATAGGCAAGACCTAGACATTGGACAACCTGTTCAAACATCAAGCCCAAACCCAAAACCTAAGACTCCAGTATTTAGCAGAAAGAATGCAGGAGCCAATCCCAAGGACAACTATAAAAGAAGGAACAAACAGAAGCCTGAGTTAACAAAACGGATGAAAATGATTAATTTGAATTGTCAGAGTATAAAAGCTAAATTATTGAGCTTCGAAGCTGTATTGGCTTGTGAGAACCCAGATGTGGTAATCGGGACTGAGTCTTGGTTAAACAGCTCTATTTCTACCGGGGAAATTTTTCCATCATGCTACAATGTTTTCAGAAGAGATAGAGCGACTGATCAGAGAGGTGGTGGAGTTTTCATTGCTGTAAGAGATACCTTCCTTGCGTCAGAAGAGCCACATCTCCAAACAAACTCAGAAATTATATGGGTCTCAATCCACGTGAAAGGAATACCACCCTTGTACATAGGTGCATTTTATAGACCACCCTCGTCAAACTTAGAGTACTTGGAAGAGTTGGAATTATCGTTATCAAGAGTTCCAAAGAATGCTTCCGTTTGGATCCTTGGTGACTTCAACCTACCACACGTTGATTGGGAATCAGCCGTCTTCAAACCTGGTGGCCAGTACCCAGCAGTGAGTAGGAAAGTGATAGATATCATGAATGACAATAACCTACAACAACTTGTTAAAGATCCTACAAGAGCAGAGAATATACTGGACCTGTGCTTCACAAATCACCCTGCATCTGCAGAATCTGTGAAGGTGGACCATGGTATTAGTGACCATGATATGGTGATTATAGAAGCTGTGTTAAAGCCCAAAGTTAACAGACCACCCAAGCGGAAAGTTTACATCTACAAGAAGGCGAACTTCGAGGAAATCAACAGGGACATGGAAGATTTCAACAAATCCCTCACTCACGATCGCATCTCCTCTTCAAGTATGGAGGAACTCTATACTGACTTTAAAACAGCCCTTCAGTCATCAGTTCAAAGACACATCCCCTCTAAGATGACCTCAAGTCGTTTCTCATACCCATGGATAGACAGATCACTTAAAAGGGACTACAGAAAGAAGAAGAGACTCTACAATAAAGCGAAAAGGTCACAGTCTCCCACTGACCAAGAAGCATTCAAGAAACTGAGAAGAAGTATTGACAGGAGAACCAGGAAGGCATATAAGAACTACTTGAGAGATGTTATCGGGGCCAGCCTAAGAACCGAAAACCCTAAACCTTTCTGGAAATTTATTAAGGCTAAGAGACAAGAAGTAAGTGGAATTCCACCCCTCAAAGTCCGTGGTAATATCATCCCAGGGGCAATGGAGAAAGCAGAGGCATTTAATGAATACTTCTGCTCAGTATTCACTGACGAAGATGACAACATACCAGACCTAGACGGTAGTAATATCCCGGATATAGATGATATTGTGATAACTGAAGAAGGAGTTCGTAAACTGCTTTTGAATATCAACCCGAATAAAGCTGCAGGTCCTGATGGAATACAAGGAAAGGTTCTTAAAGCCTGTGCAGGTAGCATTGCCCCAGCTCTGCAAAAGATTTTTCAGAAATCCATCTCTACCGGTGATCTTCCCAAGGATTGGCGCACCGCGAATGTAACACCTATCTACAAAAAAGATGATCGTTCCCAACCACAGAGCTACAGACCAGTCTCCTTAACCTCGATCGTTTGCAAATTACTCGAGCACATCATCCATGGCCATATCATGAAACATTTCGAGAGGTTTGGAATTTTAGCTGATCAGCAGCATGGCTTTCGAAAAGGCAGGTCGTGTGAGTCACAACTTTCAGGCTTGATCGACGACATACAGAAAGTTTTGGACTATAGGGGCCAAGTTGATTTAATAATATTGGACTTTAAAAAAGCTTTTGATGTAGTTCCCCATCATCGTCTACTTCATAAGCTTGAATATTTTGGAATTCGAAACAAAATCCATGTTTGGTTGAAGAATTTCCTAAACAACCGCCACCAGAGAGTTCTTTTGGAAGGGATTACCAGTGGACCCTTACCTGTGAAGTCAGGCGTTCCACAGGGCACAGTGATGGGGCCACTGTTGTTCCTCACCTATGTTAATGATCTACCCAGTAACCTCTCATCTAAAGTATGCCTGTTCGCGGATGATTGTATTTTGTATCGTGGGATTGAAACCTCTTCAGACCAAACTTCACTCCAAGCTGATATTGACACACTTCGGGCCTGGGAACAAAAGTGGCAGATGGGCTTCAATACTTCCAAATGCTTCGTTATGACTGTCACTCACAAATCAAGACCCCCTCAGTTCAGTTACTCCATGGGAAACAACACACTAAGTAGAGTCGATCATCACCCATACCTTGGAGTTGAATTGGCATCGGATCTGTCTTGGACCATGCATATCAACCAAGTAATCAACAAAGCCAACCGTCAGCTTGGTCTGCTGAGAAGGAATTTGTTTAGCTGCGACATACAAACCAAAGCCATAGCTTACATCACCCTGGTACGTCCACTCTTGGAATACTGTCACGCAGTTTGGGACCCAAGTCAACAAAACAACAAACAAGCAATCGAAAAGATCCAAAAAAGAGCTGCAAGATTTGCATGCAACAATTATGACAGATCAGCTAGTGTAACAAATATGATGAAGCGACTGGAATGGGAAAGCCTCGAGAGACGTAGAATCAAATCTCGCCTTCTCATCATCTATAAAGAGACCCAAGGATTAATCCCCAGCAATATTAAACATCTGCAAAGCTCCAATTTAACCAAGAGAAAACCAACCACACGACACTCCTCCAAGAAATTTGTGTACGACCATATAAGAGCAAATAAGAGCTGCTACCGGCAGTCTCTATACCCAAGGACAATCCCCCAGTGGAACAACCTCCCAGATAATGTCAGAGAAGCTTCTACAATCCAAAAATTTAAAGACCTTCTTGAAAATATTAAGTTTGAATAAGATATGCCTCCGACTCAAGCATATATTGCTACCTACATGTACGGGATAGCCACACCAGGTGTTTGTACATCAAGGATATCAAGATCAAGATCAAGATTTTGTGAGATATCAAGAAATCACAAATGAAATAGTGCAGAGCATAGGATTCAAAGATTAATTCAAAGTTTATTTGATAGAAATTGGTGTTGGAATGGATGAGACATCCAAAAACAACTTAGTAAAACAAAGCGATCATAATAAAAGTTGGGTTCTACCTTTTATTCAGATCGCTTTGTTTTGGATATCTCAGTCATTTCAAAACCAATTTTCATCAAATAAATGTTGAATTCCTCCTGGAATTACATGCTCTTTCACATTTCCAAAGAGTTTTCTCATCATCTCACCAAAAAATGTTAGAAACCTGAAGTTAGGTCTCGACCAAAACTATATGATCCCTACTAAGTGAATGTCATTTCCTAGTCCTAGTGCATGGTAGGAGAGATCTCCTGTATGGCTGTAATGGTATTAACTATTATTTCCAGTGATGCCCATTGCATGAGTGTTTCTTTTCTCATCCACCTACGAGATGGTGGTACTTACAACTTGAACCAATGTATACCTTGTCAAAACCTTTGCTAATAGTAATAAAATGAAGACTAGAAATGTCTTTCTTTGCAAATAAAGTTTTGTGGCCTAATTGTTGGTAGATGGGTTTTAGGGGAAAAAAAAGATTTCCATAGTTATATAAATGCTATTTGCATAGGTCCGTTTGCAATTAGTTCAAGAGGCACAATCTATATTATGAAATAATAACCTACTTAACTTAATTTACAGTACTCTAGTCCTTTTACAAGTTCTATGATCATACAACTGTATGCCTACCACTTGTACTTCAGTGATAACATGCATTCCTGAGACGCCAACTTCAGAATTGCCGGAGTTTATTGAGTCAGGAAGTCCAGTTTTCCCGTCATCTTGGGCCAAGAAGAACATTGCCAAGACTAGTCAGAGGTCTCTGGCCAGTGAAGCCATCTCATCTCTGTACTCGACAGGTGAAGTTTGTTTTTCAAATTGGTGATTTTTTTTTTTTAAGTTCTATTAAAGGGATATTCCAGACGATTTTCATACTTTCACATGATATAGTACATAAATCGACAACTCCACGTATAGATTTGTGGAATTTATTGTGGTTCTTGAGCAGAGAAACAATACTTCGAAAAACCTTAAACAAATTACACTGAACAAGGATGATGACATAGGAGGTTCACATATTTCAGAAATGTAGCAGTGTAATTCCATTACAACACTTCTTGCTTGCGAGTTCACCTGTGCATAATCTACATGTACACATTGTATGCATGCCTTCTTCTTTTGTTCTGCTTCCTTGAGCCCCAACTCATGCATTCTTATGGTGACTCTGCCATGTCATCATCCTTGTTCATTGCAATTTGTTCTAAATTTTGAAAATATTTTTATTCTTCATTCCAATTATCACAAATTCTGAAACTCTGTCCTGGGTATAACTAATTTATAGTTGCTCAAATGTAAAAATCTGAAAATCATCCGGAGGTCTCCTTTAGTTTCATTGATTTGAATAATTATGCAGTAACCGCTGCATGCTATTAGTATTAGGATTAGAACCAGCACAGCTCTTGGGTGGAAGCATGATGGTCTAGTGGATGAGAAGCTTGTCCGATGATCAGGAGGTCGTAGGTTTGAATCCTGCTTCATGTGTATATGTACACTGTATGCCCATGTTTTCTTTTGTGACTGGATAATGATTACAATTGTACTACTAAAAAAAAAAAAATTGTCAATCAGTTGCAAAAGTTTATTTAGAATTGTTCATGTGGACAGTCTTTGTTTTGTTACTGTTGGAAAGGGGAGAGGGCATGGTGCATTTTATGACAAAGGCCCTGATATTCTTTCTTCTTACCTTCCAAAATAAAGACCTGCTGGGATGGGGACTTCATGGGTAGCCTGATTCATTTGCTGTCTGCTGGGGTACATATTTGGAAACCATGAATGGCACTGGGCAGCGAATACATGTATGTGCATGGAAGGATATGCCCATGGCATTGGCAATGGACGACTCCAGCTGAGATTCTTTGGCTGTGTGTGTACTTAGATTAGTGATAAAGCTGCACACAAGTAAGTCGTTTACAAGGATATTTGCATAATTATATCTGACCCAGGCCAACTTCCCCACTGCAATGTATCCCCCATGCTACCGGGTCTGCAAGTGGTCTTGTTGTTTGTTTTCTTGCTTCTTGGCTGTTAAAGAGCACCTGATCAGGCCTATATTTTGTGTAATATGACCATCAAATTGCATAATTTTTATCCTGCTTGATTGGAGCTAACATCAAATCAACATGTTTATTTTTGAAATAGTTTGACTGCTTCTTCCCTTCATTTAAAAAAAAACCCAAAAAGGCTAAAAAAAACCCAAAAAGGCAAAAAAAAAGCAAAACATTTAATAGAATCTTACTTCTCTCCTCAGGTACCACCAAGAGCCCGACATTTGGTAAATATAAGCAGCTCTCGAATGGACACATGAAGTCGGAACGTCGGCAGGATAGGAACCGACATATCCGCTTCACCGACTCCGAGAGCGATTCCGAAGATGGAGACACCGAGGAAACTGCAGGCAGCTCGCGAAGAGTTACCAAGTCAAGTGACAAGACGATGAGTGATGATGATTCGGACCCGACCCACATCACTAACGCAGAGACCCAAGACAGTCTGGAGACGGTTGCCTATAGTTACGAGGATCATTCCGAGGAGGGGTCTCAGCGACGCGCCGGAGGCCTGAAGAGGAAATTGTCTGAGATGTCCAGCACCAATGAGGGAGAAGATGAGGAGGAGGAGGATGCAGATGGTGGTGGAAAGGAGCGTCAGAAGGAGCGGGATGATGCCATGGAACAACTCAGGATATGCTTTCCACAGAAATCCAACAAGGTTATTAGTTTACTCTGATTGCACTTTAAAGGGGTCGTACAGTTTTCGTTGAGACCTAAATTCAGGTTTCTAACATTTTTTGGCGAGATAATGAGAAACCTCTTATGAAATATGAAAGAGCATGTAATTCTATGAGGAATTCAACGTTTATTTGATGAAAATTGGTTTTGAAATGGCTGAGATATCCAAGAAAGAGCGATTCCAATAAAGTGTGGGACCCACACTTTATAACGATTGCTTTGTTTTTCTTTGTTTTTGGATGTTTCAGTCATTCCAAACCCAATTTTGATCAAATAAACTTTCAGTTCTTCTTAAAATGGTATGCTCTGTAGTATATCATAAGTGTTTTCTTGGTATCTTGCAAAAAGTTAAAAGCCCAATTCTCATCTCCACCAATACTGTATCATCCCTTTAAAGGACAAGTTCACCTTCATAAACATAAGGATTGAGAGAATGTAGCAATATTAGTAGAACACATCATTGAAAGTTTGAGGAAAATCAGACAATCCGTTCAAAAGTTATGAATTTTTGAAGTTTTTGTGCAGTACCCGCTGGATGAGAAGACTACTGCAGTGTATGAATAACTTAGATGTCACATGCGTACAACAATATAAGGAAAACATAAAGAGAATTTCACAAAATTCCATCTTTTGAAAAAAGTACACATTCCCCTGACTTGTTACCGACAAATGTTATGGGTAATATTATTCCCCTGCCTTTAGAAAGAGGCAAGTCAAGTGCTCTTTTATTATACGAAAAAAGTGAAAATATGTTGAATTTTCTTTTACATTTTCTTTTTACTGTTGTACGCATATGACTCACAAGCTGTAGTAGTCTCCTCATCCAGCGGTTCCAACACAAAAATTTAAAAAATTCATAACTTCTGCATCGATTGTCCAATTTTCCTCAAACTTTCACTGATGTGTTCTACTAATATTGTTGCATTTTCTCAATCCTTATGTTTATGAAGGTGAACTTGTCCTTTAATGGGACTTCCAAAATCTTGTTTCTGGTGACAGGGTTTTGAAATGCACCTCCCTAGTGCATTTCAAAGCCATGTTTCAAAACTGTGTTTGTAATCACAACAACTGTATAAAATGTAAGCCGTAAAACACGGTTTTGAAACCATATTTTAGGCATAAATGTTTGAAATGAGCATATCCCAAGGTGTTTTCTATCAGCCGGTTCTTGTGAATAGTGAATAGTTTCCCAGATACGGTTTTGACAATTCAATTATGGTGGTGCACTTGAGCTCATAAAAGGTGAAAGGTTATTCGATGACGTGTACTAAATTTGTTCAATTGTGCTGTCACAGGTGCTTCGACAGACCCTAGAATCCATGGACTGGAACATCAATCAGGCAGCGAATGCACTCATGGCTGATGAGGGCAGCAGCCCACCAAGGAGGAAAGTCAGAACATCTCCAGAGAGCACAAAGCAGAATGGAGTCGTAGAACCGAACAAAAAGCACAGCAGCTACCAGGTAAAAGGAAGTGTTTCGTAGTAATATAACGCAGAAAGCTGTATGGTTTATTTGTCCCTGCAGATTTTACACATTCAGCACATCTTTTTATCACCATGCATTTGCTGTATCTTGAACAGACAGCACATACAATGTCTGATAGTGCAAGTGTTTAAAATACAGTGTATGCATGCACTTTTGTTTCATGATGTTTACAAGTTCTCCCTTTCATTGTTAATTGTCCCTTTTCATTGGTTTTTAACTATAACTCTGAATAGCATGCTGGGTTCAATATAGGGTTACAAATGTGTACATGCAAAGACTCCAACCACTGGCATCTCTGCACTGGAAGCTTCTTCCACTCGGATCCCACAGCAAACTGGAGACTGATTGTGCGAACATGCTCACAATATAATGTGTGCATATTTACATCGAAGCGTGAATTTCTTTGCAGCCAGGGCCCAGATGCTTGAGGTTTATAGATGCACTCTGGTGCTATCTTAGCGTTATTTTTTAACATATACAACAGAATAAAATCAGATGGGAGAAAATACATCTTGATTGGATCGTATAGTTTTGGTTGAGACTTAACTTCAGGTTTTGATCATTTTTTGGTGAGATAGTGAGACAACTCTTATGAAATATGAAAGAGCATGTAATTCCATGAGGATTTCAACATTTATTTGATGAAAATTGATTTTGAAATGGCTGAGATATCCAAATCAGAGTGATCCTAATAAAGTGTGGGACCCACATTTTATTACGATCATTTTGTTTTACTTTGTTTTTGGATGTTTCAGCTATTCCAAACCCGATTTTCATCAAATTAACTTTGAATTCCTCTTAAAAGGGTATGCTCTGTACTATTTCCTAAGTGTTTTCTTGGAATCTCGCCAAAAACTTTAAGCCCAATTTTCACCTCCACCAATACTGTACCATCCCTTTAAGCAAGAGAAATTAAAACCCAAGTGTGAGGTTGGGAGATTTGAAGAAAATAGTCTCAAAGTGTGAAATCTGCCAACAGCGGGAAAGTTGGAATCTCTGTACGTTACATGTAGGTAAGCTGTCAGTTGACTGTGAAAATATTGCTTATATTCTTCCCTTGCACTTCTGTCGGAAAAGCAATATAAAGGATACAATGTGAAGGTGATATTCAGAGCAAACAGCAAGATTAACCAAGAATTTTATCCCATGGTGTGCCTATTTACAGGGGGCCTTTGATGGATGGCTGCAGAAACCGTCAACCAGTACCAAGAACTTCCAGCTGTCGAAGAAGAAAGGGCGGGAAACGTCCAGCTCCTCTGACGATGAAGAAGAGGATGAGGTCCAAGAAGTGACCACGGAAAAGAAGAGCGGTCAGGCAAAGAGAGTTTATCGCCGAATCCGAACCTTTTCCTCCGACGGCACGGAGGACATATCACCGGAGAAAAAGTCGAAACCGTGGCAGAGGATCAGGGTGATTTCGGACGACAGCGTCGACCACGATCACAGTGGCGATGAGAGGCCTGCTTCACCCGATGGTTGCCATGGAAATGAAGCGGGTGGCACTCAAAAAAGAAGCCCGATGAAGAGGGTCCAGCGCATTAGGACGTTGTCGGGCGATGGAGATGAGAAGAATGATGATCATGATGAGGAGGAGGAGAAGGAGGAGGAGGAGGCAAAGGGACGATCAGGGCCTCACAAAGATCTGACTGGTGGTCCTGCCAAATTCTATGGCGGAGGAAGGAAGCCAGTCAGAAAAGTCTGGTGTGGCTTTCTCCCGAAGGAGAAACAGGAAGCAAGCAAATCAGCAGGAAAGAAACAGCAGACAAAGAAAACTTGTAAGTTTACACATCAATCCGTTATGTACAAGCATATTTACCTCCGCCAAGGGAGGAGGTTATGTTTTCGTTACTGTTGGTTTGTTGGTTTGTTTGTTTGTTTGTCCATGTGCAAAATAACTCAAAAAGTAATGAATGGATGTGGATGAAACTTACAGGAAAGGTTGAGATTGACGCAAGTAACAAATGATTAAATTTTGGTAGTGATCGGAGAATTTTTTGTGAATTCGTGAAGGATTTTTTGTATTTTGACAGGTGGGGTCAGTGAACTTGGCAGTTCAAGCAGCGCACATTTGAGGTTTTCAAACGCGCACTAAAGCGTGTACTCTTGTTTCTGCTAGGGCGATTCATGCTGCGCAGCTAAGGGTTTATGACGTAACAAAGGCTTCTATATTGGGAAATTGGGCAATTTTTTAGCATGTATGCCTATGGCTGGAAATCACTGATCTTTATGGAAGATCCCACAGAGCTTTTCCCAAGTGGTGGAGAGGAGAAAAATCTCTTTGGGAAGAGCAAGATCATGCATGTAGGTGGAAAGTAGCTGCTTGGCAGAGGTCTGCGCTCTCAGAGTGCTTTTCTAGTCATTGGAAATGCAGATATTTTGAGATCTGGAATGATTAATAGCACTGGATAACGTATCACATACACCAATGTAGAGTCTGTGCGTAAGTATGCAATTCTAATCATATTTGTGTGAAATGTATTCCACTCAGGACTGTTGTTGTTGTTTTTTTCTTCCCCGCAAGGTATTTTAAATGCAAACACAAGGTGAAGCTCAAAAGATTGTAATGTAGCTTTGTGGACTTGGCAAAGAAACCCTTTAAAAACAGTGATTAATCTAGTATGTATTTGCAATGTTTAAACATTCTCCACTGAATTAAATCAAACTACGCTTCCAAGCTTTTAATCAGCAAACAATCAACTGAATATTTTGGAATCTGAGGATTTGTAACACTGAAAGAAATGAAAAAATAAACATGAAAATTATTGATACATTCTGTGCAAAAGAATATAACTATTTTGACATGTAGTTTCTGACCAGATTTCTGCAGTGCAAATGCATACAATAGGATGTGATGGTCATTAACTGGAACACATACACTGTACCTGCAGCAACTGTTTGTCACATCATTTGACATCAAAACAATGCTTTGTACAGTTTGCTACAGCTCAATTTCTTGAGCATTTTAATGTGTAACAGTTAGTAAACAGTGTAACAGTAATAACACAAATCTTTTACTGCTTCTATCAAATTATGTTAATTGATATGAATTTCTGTCCACTATTTTTCTCCATTAAAATATTTTGATATTATGACATAGAAATTGGTTTGATTGACCTGATCATAGGTAATATCACAAACTCGAACAAGTTATGCTTAAAACACTTTCGTTCACAGGAAATATGATAATAAGGCCTACACAGTGACAGAATTTTGCACCAGCTTGTATGTTCCATTTTGCAGGAGATGAAAAAAAAAAAAAAAAAACTCAAGGAAAGAATTGTAAACTATACAAACACTGCAGTTGTGAGAAAAGCTGACTGTATGCAAAAAGGAGGCTGAAGAACAGAGCATTTTGATGGAAAAAAATGGGAAATGGCAGAAGAGAGGAAAGAAAGCTGGATCATTCAGAAATCATGTTAGGATCTGCATGGCTTAGCTTATTAACCTTTCTGTGCCAATGAGTCAAATGTGCACAAATTTTTCGCATAAACCTATGAATAAGTATTGAAGGGTTGCAGTTTAATCGATTTTTTTTTTTTTTACATTGTAGCAAGTGATTTGAGTAATTTACACCAAGTTGACCAATTGTTTGTTGAATTTTGCCTGTGCAGCTAATTCCTGGCAGCCAAAGCTTGCGGTCAATTCCTGGCGGCCAAAGCCCACCCCCAAGGCAAAGAGGAGAAACTACAGCGATTCCGAAGATGAAGCCGAAAGCGGGGGCAGCGAGTCGGACTACGAGGAGGAGGAGGTGGAGGTGACGGAGGAGTTCCGAGCCCAGGTCGTCTCCTTCATCAACGACGCGACGGTGGAGGAGCTGTGCAGCATCGACGGATGCTCAAAGGTCAAGGCTAACAGGATATGCAGCATGCGACCTTTCACCTCTTTTACAGATGTGGTGAGTGCCACATAGACACCTAAACCCACTGTAGAATCGTACAGGTAAAGCATGCCGTACACTACTGTAAAAGTGGAAATTTTCGCGGTGTGGAAATTTTCGCGCATTTCGCGCAACCAGGTACTAAATAAAAGTATGCGAATATTTTTGCATTCTATATGTTCCAATACTTACTGTCTTGATTCCGCAGAATTAAAAACATGCAAAACTCTTCTTACCGGGCCGAGGGCGAAAAATTAGTTGTGCAAAAATATCCACTTATTACAGTATACGATCAGACTGGTCGTACGACCTCAAAGATCGGAAGTGTGACGTCATCAGCCTTGCCACTTTCCCGTGGTGCGACTGGGTCTTATTGCATGTTGTAGAGATTTGACATGACAAACTTCCCCAGGCGGTTGTGGGCTTTCAGCCAGTTATGAAATAGCATTATGCAAAGAGTATTGAAGCATACGCAGTGTGCACTGTGTGCGCTTCTTTGCTCATTGGTAAAGTGTACTGAAGCCAGAATGGTTGTAAGCCTAGTTGTGTAGTACAATGTATGATCATATACGTGTAGTGTGTGGTGATAGTCGTGCGACTGGTCATATGCCATAGGGTTGTGCGACAGGTCTGATTATGTAGTGTGCGGCGAGCTTAAGGCACACTTATGTTCAAGGTATATCCCTAAATTTGTTTACTTTACAAAAATGAAAAGCAAAACAAAAAAAGGTCTTAGGAACAAGAATGGTTAGATGGTATGATGATAATTGTAGTAAGAATGACAATGCTATTGTTGTCAGCATTTTACTTTGTAGAACAATTCATCAGCATTACCAGCTACTACAGCAATGCACAGCAATTACATTGTATATTTCCTGTTTTATCTTTGATGTAAATATGAAATGCTCTTGTGTAGCTGGAGAGGCTTGACGACTACAAGGGGCTCGGCACTCACATCGTCTGGAACTGTGAGGCCGTCTTCGAGGAGCGCAGCGTGATGGAGGACCTCCTCTCCCGATGCGTCGGCATCTCGGAGCGCATCCAGAAGATGGTGACTGCAGTCATCAGCAGCAACCGTGATGACGTGGGCGGCCAGAGCCCCGACGTGTCCGTCGAGGGGCAGATCACCCGGCAACCATACTTGCTGAACGACAGGTGAGAGGGAGAGGGTCTATGATTGGCTAATTACTGCTCATTGGGTTGAATGACCTCTATAGTGGAAGAATGGTCATTCTACGGACTCTACAAAACACAAGTTTCTCCACATATCACCTTGCTTTCCTTTCAAGCACCTGTGGTATTAAGCTTAAAGGACAAGTCCACTTTCATATACATTAGGATTGAGAGAATGCAGCAATATTAGTAGAACACATCAGTGAAAGTTTGAGGAAAATTGGACAATCCGTTCAAAAGTTATGAATATATATTTTAAGTATCTGTGAAGTCACTGCTGGATGAGAAGACTACTACAGTGTATGATGTCACATGCGTACATTTATATAAGGAAAATAAAAAGAATTTCACAAAACTTTACTTTTTGAATAAAGTGCACTTTTCTTCGACTTGCTACTGACGTATGTTAAGGGTAATATTATTCCCCCTGCCTTTCGAAAGAGATAAGTCGAGTGTTCTTTGTTATGCGAGAAAAATGGAAATATGTTGAATTTTCTTTATTCTTTCTTTATATCATTGTACTCATGTGACATCACAAGCTTACTTAGTCTTTTCATCCAGCCGTGACTGAGCAGAAACTTCAAAAATTCATAATTTTTTAACGGATTGCACGATTTTCCTCGAACTCTCACTGATGTGTTCTACTAATATTGCTGCATTCACTCAACCCACATGTCTATGAAGGTGAACTTGTCCTTTAAAAGTTTGCCCACATTTTGATACAGACTTGTCCCATTTGAGGACTGAACAGAAATATGTACAATGAATCAAATATCTTTTTGTTTTTTGAATAAGGCATTTTGGTAACTGGTTTCTTTTTCTGGAGAAGTAAATGTTAATGTATGTTAGGAGATGTGTGTGTCATCACAATTCTTCTCTTCAATAGAAATTGATGCAGTGCATTGTAAAGGGATACATTTATGTAGCAAAAAAAAAAAAATTAAATTGCTTTTCCAATAGTGATGAGCCAGTTTAATAAAATGGAATTGAAAGGGGTCTAAGCTTTTGTTCCTAGCAGAATCTTTATCAGAGGCAAAATGACTAACAAGCAGGGAAAGCAATCATTGTAAGGGCTGCACACAAGAACATGTCAGGGGAGGGCTAGGGACACTGAACAAAGAAAACAATAGAGAAGGGTTGGAAGTCATGGGCAAGGAACCCAATAGGTAAAGGGAGGGGGATGAAGGAGGGTGGATGGACAAAAGGCTGAGGAGGATCATTGGTGATCCCAAGGATCAAAGAGGGCAACCTGTGAAGGATTATGATGAATAGGAGGCAACATCAAACAAGATAGGAACAACAGAGGGATAAAGACTTGAATAAGAGTGAAATAGCAAAAGCATAAGTGAAGGGGGGAGGGGGTTGCTGAGCAAGCAGTGAGCCCTAACCTGGTGTACCAAGAAAAAGCAACAAAATGAAAGTGAGAGTCAACCAACAAATGCAAGTTACAAAATATAACAATCTATATGTAGAATAATAACAGTGATGATGAAAAAAAGCCCCAGGTCCCTTCTGACTCTGAGATACATTTATCACAACTCTCTCAGTTCGACAGGAATAAATGTCATGTGCTGTTTATGCTATGTCTTCCTATCCTTGGATAAAAATATACATGTAGTGTGCCATGTACCATGTCAAGATTTATGTTGACATTAAAGTGTCATTGCTTTCATTCTCCTTTGCAAAATTATGAATTTTGTTCTACATGTATACCACATTTATTGCCATTAACCTGTTGAGGATGGACTGATTTTGCTATAACAAGCATATCCCATGGACACCTGCCCAACTATTCTCGGGACTCATCTTCAACGGTTTAATTTTCTCTGCAATATAAATTCATGCCATGTGTTTTAAGAGGTGTATATATATCTTCATGAACTTTCTGCGAAATAGAAATATACTGTGGTATGCTCTGCTACAGAAATTCATGCCAAGACATCATGGTAAACTTTCTTCTTCTCTGTCCAGTATGACCTTGAAGCCGTACCAGCTGGTTGGACTGAACTGGTTGAAGCTGATGCACGCACAGGCGGTCAATGGGATCCTGGCGGATGAAATGGTTTGTAAACCAGCTCTCATGAGTAGTAGGCTCATGAAGGAATGTTTTATTATGTCATTAGCTCTGTTATGGAGTCTCCTTTTATGTGGCTACGCAGCAGTGCTATACAACAGCAGCAATAACAACAACAACAACAACAGTGACAACAATAACAGCAACAGCAACAACAACAAAAGACAACAAAATAACCATTCTTCCAATCGTAGTCACTTTTACAGATAGCAGAACAAACAATAGCATTGCTGCATACACTTTAATCATCCATAGTTAACTTATGTATCATTGTTACATTATAGAGTTCTGGACTGATGATGTCACAGCCTGTGGTTATAGCTTTGGTTGGAGCCAGGAGCGGGCATTAACATTCTTGCCACTTGAGGTTGTTTAGAACCAGTTTCCACGGTGATGAATGGCTTTCAACCAATACATTGATACTCTTGTGAATGCACACGTAAAGATGAATTTTTCAGTGTTCACCCAACTCCGTTGTACATTAAAAGTAGCGTGATTCACAATACCTTTGTTTGCTTATAAATATTCACAAGCTGTTAATGGTTTTTTTTAAATTTATTTATTTTCACTTCTTCTTCGTCTTCCTTTTTTTTTTCTTTTTTCTTTTTTTTTTTCTTTTGGGGGGGGGGGGGGATAATTTTTTCCAGAAGTGGAAATGCTGCTGCTGTCATTACATTCATCTGACTATGTGGAAAGATTTTTCTTGGAAGAGTAACTCTCCTGGAATTTCCCAGGGTGGTTATGTGGTTTTCTCAGAAAACATCATGTGCTAGATATAGTGCTGCAGTAAGAAGGTGAAGCAGGGGCAGATCCAGGAACTCCGGGGAGGGGCTGGGGGCACACAAAATAAAAAATAAAGGGGGCCCCTTTCATTTTTGTCGAGCCCACCGGAGGTTTGGGGAGACTAAGGGATCACCTGTGGCGTCTGTCCGTCCGTCGTCCATCCGTAACGCTAAAAAACTTGAATAACTCTCTACTGAGGACTTTAATTTCAATCAAACTTGGAGGGAAGAGTGGTTATACAAAGTTACACATTTTACCAAACATGAAGGTCACCTCAAGGTCAAAGGTCACAGGCAGAGGTCAATGAGCTTGAGGGCCCAATGTTTTAAGTTTTTACGGCACGTCTCGATTATGGCTCATAACTTTTGATCCCTATGTCCGTTTGGTACCAAACTTGGATGGTATATGTCCTTGGGGAGTTGAAGGTCATCACAAGGTCAAAGGTCACAGACAGGGTCAATGAACTTTTAGGGCCCAATGTTAAGTTTTTACTGCGCGTTTCGATTATGGCTCATAACTTTTGATCCATACAGCTTATGTCCGTTTGTGACCAAACTTGGCTGGTGAATGTCTCCTGGGAGTTGAAGGTCACCACAAGGTCAGAGGTCATAGGCGGGATCAATGAACTTCCGGGATTTTATAGAAAAACATTAATTTCTTCTACGCGAATGGGCGAGACACATATTGGCACTTACCTTGTTTTTTCTTTTTGTTTCTTTCTTTTAAAAAAATAAAGGGAGGTGTGCTCGGTGCGCCCCCTCCTGGATCAGCCACTTTGAAGGATGTTATCATTTTTTTGGGGGGGAGGGGCAAGAAAGATTGTATTTAAACTCATGTTTGATTGCATCATGCGATCATTCTTGTAGTAGTCCCACATATTCTTATCCATGTGCACACCACCGCTTCTTAGTGCATACATTGGTGAAATACCTTGTCATCGTGTGATCCAGCAAATACTCACTAGGCATAGAGAAAAATAGGCGTGTATAAAATTTGCCAATACCTAAGCAGTGAGATGACATTGACCTACATTCCTACTGATTGAGACAGACTTCCTTCAATGATAAACTTTGTATTTATTCCACCTGAATCCCACTTCATTAAAGATGTTAGGATAGCAGCTATAGAATAGGAGCTTTTCCTAGCAACAGCCAACCAGTAGTATAGGATTCTTTTCATTACCATCATGACACTTGCCATTGCATCATGAGTTGCTATTATAGCAACTCATCTCTTAGTTTAATGAAATGGAGGCCCTGGTGGTGCCACTGTAGTGATCATCCATACACATTCTTTTGCAATCTTTACTGAAAACTGTAGTCAAAAACATAATTTTATAATTGCTCTGTCTCTAGAGAATGAAATATAAAATATATTACATGTATAAGACATTTGGGTGCTTGTTTCAAGTTCAATGTGTCGTTCAATGTGTCAATGCCATGAACTGGTAGCGGCTCAGATGATAGTGCCACTGCCTAGTTAGCCTTTAAACAAGGCGACTCGCTCTGCGTGCCCCGTATAGCGCGTTTATCCCACAAACCTGTTGGCCGGCGAGTGGAGCGAGCCGCCTTTATCCACTCGTTCAGGGATGTGTACTTTTGTCGTTGTTGTTGCTTTATATTCTTTGACAAATTTACGTACAAATTTGACGCAGAAAATACACACGGCACCAAGGCAAGCCTCGTTAATATTAAGTAGAATAAGAATAGTTACTTAATATTAACGAGGCTTTAATATTAACGAGGCTTGCCTTGGTGCCGTGTGTATTTTCTGCGTCAAATTTGTACGCAAATTTGTCAAAGAATATAAAGCAACAACAACGACAAAAGTACACATCCCTGAACGAGTGGATAAAGGCGGCTCGCTCCACTCGCCGGCCAACAGGTTTGTGGGGTAAACGCGCTATACGGGGGCACGCAGAGCGAGTCGCCTTGTTTAAAGGCTACTGCCTAGTGAGTAGTAGAGTCAATTCTCTGACTGGCTTCTTTGTACATTACCGTAAAGTTCCGTGTATAAGACGCACCCGTGTATAAGACGCACCCCTACTTTCGGACCTAAAAAAACAAACAAAAAAAAACACAAAAATTTCCACGCAAATATTGCGTGTGTCATACATATTATTTCAGCTCAAAATTTCCCTAGAATGCAGCATGTATTTGCTCTATTTTTCGTTTCCTTTTATACTTTCTTATAACGGTATTCATCGGACATTGGCAAAATATGGAAGACGCAGAATGCGAGACTTGTCTCGGTACTCACTTGCTATTATTGTTTCGCCTTTCAATCGTGGTACATGTATCATATCATACTCATGAGTTTACAGTAGCTACGATCTTTGCTATCATACATAGCATAGGGTGTCTCGCATATTGACACATGTCAGACTGGAAGGTTCATTACGAAAAATAAGAAAAACATGGTATCTTGTTATCATAGACATACAGATCAGTCAATGCAATCTTAACCAGGGCCCCATTCACAAAATATAGCAACTTTTGCTGGAATGGCAACTTCCCATAGCAACAACCAATCAGGAAGCTACAATGTAGAATCTTGTCATTACTATGACAGTTGCCATTCCAGCAAGAGTTGCTATCATATCAGCCAATCATGAAGCTACAATGTAGATTCTTGTCATTATTATGACAGTTGCCATTCCAGCAAGAGTTATATCAACTTTTTATCAACTTTTTATGAAATGGGGCCCTGAGCTTCAGCAAGAGGCACATCCATTCTTGATCGTACATCCTCTCCCTGAAAGTTATTTCTCCTTTTCTCCTGCATGGTTGTGAGTTTGAATCCACTACTACCGTCCCGACTCAGTCCTCTGACTATTTCCTGCCCTCAGCCATTAGCCATCCATATACAGACCCAAGGTCTCTCCATTCTTCTATTGAAATTTGGTGCAGCAGTCAAGAGATTTGTTCGGACATTGAATTGATATGAGGAAAAACATTACATATTCTGGCAACCACATGCCGTTCAGATGAGTTGTGTCACCCACCTCCCTGCAGCACACTCAAATTCATTACAGCCCCTTTGCTGGAAGAAAGAACAAACAACACATGAATTTGAACGCAAGATAACTAGATGTTTGTCTACCAGTTCAATGAGGTTGATGATGACCACTGATACATTTGACCTCTTGCGGCAATAAAACAACATTTTTCCCACCACTGGGTCACTCTCAGATGTGACCTGGCATCACAAAAACCAACAAAAAATTGCACGCCCCAGTTTTATGTGAGAACTCAAAATAGGTGAAAATAAATTGTATATTTCTGAAAGAGAAAGTCTTCTACATTGTTCTAAATTTTAGGATTATAAAACAAATGGGAAATTGTGTTTTTTGCATTTATTCTAAAACATTTTCGTAAAATATCTTGATTAGGTACGTCTTACAGGCCCCTTTTCATTTCTCGAAAGTCGTTCACATACTCGTCACTTTCAACTCCAGTAACTTTTGAAAGGTATCAGTGCTACTCCATTGAAATTTAGTATTAGTCATTAATAGAATGTGCTGATAAGATGTGCACAATTTCAGCTTAATCTGATAATTTCTTCATTGTGGATGTTATTGAGTTTTACTTCCTGTATTTTTTTTTTGTCCCATTCATTGCACAGAGTGCAGCTTGGTGCCAGATTAAATTCTTGAATAGACCCTAAACATCAGAGCCTCTGTTCTCGGGAAACCTTTCTCCAGAGTGTGTACTTTCTTTTTATTAACTAGATTTCAAAATCTATCCTTAACTTGAAATCCATATTTGGCAACTTTTTAGTGGTTTTGTGATGCAGGGTCACAAATAAGATTGAAGTATCATCAAATACTAAGCCTGACTCGAATGAGAACATTGTGTGGATATGTTCAATGATTTGAAATGTGGATCTTTGTAGTAAGTGTCTTCATTGGAACATGGTTTAGTGCACTCAATATTTCAGCGGATTTACTAGAAGAAATATTTACCGAATATCCCAACTTTCTTTTAAGACACAATTGATCTTAGGAGTTGATTATGACCTTTGGCAATTTCATTTATAATTTACTTTTGTCATCATGTGTAGTTTATACTCTTGCCTGCAAAAGGGTCAGTGCTGTGGTAGAAAAATTGCCTTAATTTTACATAGAGATCGTAGAAAACCTAGATTCATCTACTTCAGGATCTTCAGGATCCGTCTCCGCATGGGAAAGTCTGGGCGCATGTTGATATAATAAGGCTGTTTTTGTACAGATGAATTTTTGGGGGCAGAGTCTTTGTTAGCTGCTTCATCTTTTGGGATCCCTCCTCCAGCAGGGGTGTTCTGATTTCTGCTGGATGTGGAGTGCTGGATGCCTGAAACACCAGGGTCGTGTCTCTCTTGCCTGCATGTTGGAGTCGTGTCATTTGTTTTCTTTGCCTTGTCGGCATGCAGAGGTGCTCCGATGCTCTTGGGGTGTTCTGCAGAACCCACTCGGGGAGCCAGGAACTTGTTTGCCTTCTCATTCTGGCTGGTGCCACGCCCGCTTTCACCCTGAGTCAAGCCCGCAAGGTCGGGCAAGCTTGCGTACATGGTGAGCCTGTCCGGTAGGAAGGCAGTGGACTGGGAGCCGCCGTCATTCTCGTCTGCCACCGAGATGGATCGACGATTCTGATAGTGATGGTATATGTGTGTGTGTCCTCGTTTCCATGCAAGAGGTGGAGAGGAGGATCCCAATGTCTTTGTATGAACAGACTGGAATTGATGCCCCCTACCTGGTAATGGGGGCATGAGAGCTGTCTGGCCTTTGTACCGGTAGTTGTCTTTGAGAGACCCTCGATATGGATGCCAGATGATATCCAGTGGAAGCTCATCTATAGTTGAGTAGGTCGGGTCTGTTTTGGATTTTGTTTTCCGGGAGTTGCCAGGAAGCCCCTTGGTGTCTTGGCTGGTACTTCTCAGGCTAGTATGCATCATCGGCAACACAGATGGTTCCTCGTGGGAAAGTGAAGAAAGTCTGGAGACCTCTCGTCGTGTCTGAAATTGATGCAGTAGTTATCGTATACTTGATGTTAGACCAAATAGCATCACAGGGATGAAAATGAGTGAAATTGTGCCTTTTACGTATGTCAAATTGAAGTTGCCATATATGCACTCTCAACAAGATGGTACTTGATTTACATTCACTCTGTGTGATAAAAGCAGATTGTTTACTTCCTTAGGACATACATCTAAGATGTTTCAAGTTTCATTACAATGTAATGGGTTCATGATGACACATTCGATTCCAGTTAAATAATATTCCCATAACGCAAACAGACTATGTTTGTATGTTAGAGTCTTCCTTGATATTCTGTACCTTTTGTCACGGAGCATGTCCTGACAAAAAGAAGAAATTTCCTCGATTTGGGAATCACAATTGCCTATTGTGATGCATGTAATTGACAAGTACCTCGCTGCAAGCTTTCTGAAACATTTCGCATCTTGATTTTTTAACTGTTCCCAAACCCGGTCTGCTTTAGAAGCCTTGTGCATTCCATCATGAGTTTGTTTCTGTGTCTGTGATGTGTACGTAACGCTGCACGCTGGCACTGGTCTGATGGTCCCTAACCAGTAAAAATCACTGTTGAACCAGTAACTTTTTCAGGAATGATGGACCAGTAAAAAGTGAAAAAAAATGGATACCTACTGGTCCTTACAGACAGGTCGGACAAGTAAAAAACAATGGGTTAGTGTGCAGCCCTGGTGTACAGAGAAGATCTTGTCTACTTCAAGTCTCACTGCACCGAAGGTAATACATACCCTTCTTTTTCGACAAGCCAGACACTTGATGTAGACCCAGCGGAGGATGAAAAGGCCCAAGGCGGTGGCCAGAAGAATAATGACCAGCATCTGGACTGATATAACCAGTTCCATGTCTGTGGAATCTGTTGTCCAAGATTATTTTCACAAAGTAAAAAAAATACAAATCAGTTGTACTAATCATATTCAGAATGTTATGCACACTTTATTTGAAATAATGATGATTTTTTTTTTCACTCAAGTCTGGACAGTAGAATATATTTTTGTGACCTGCTGTAAATCATAAAGATCCTTCAACAATCTTTTTCTTTCAGCTGTCTGAACTTCTGAGCTACTAGGGCATATTGTCGTCAACCGAATAGTGTCATACTGTACATCACAGCATATGTACAGCTGTACGCACCAACATGCCTTGCTGGGCTATTAACTGCTTTGAGCATTTCTTACTGTCACCTGCACTTGAATTGGTGCATACATGATTATTTGTGTCAACACTTACTGTGTAAAATTTTAGTACTCTAAGTCCTTTGTTTGAATGGTGTTAATTGAATTTGAAACTCAGTTTCACACTCGCCAAAGCATATTACAACTTTTGTGTATGTGTGAAAATTGTTAGAGTTCTTACAATCCATTTTGCAGGATGTCTCTATCATTGCATCCAGAAAAGAAGAAAAATAATTTTGCTTCCGATTGTGAATCTATACTAAGGGTTTCAATTTCTGTTATTGAATCCCAGTTCGTTGCGAAGATGTGTCCGTGCATGGGATTCAAAAATTTGTAGAAGACCAGACCAAAACCAGATATGTTGATATTGCTCAGTGAGACTGACTGGGGGTTGAACCCGTGCCCGAGCTTGAGCCATTCAATTGCAAGTTGGATACACAGTACGCCCTCAACTGAGCCCCCTCCCCTCCCCCCTCCCCGCCCTTTGGTACACGTGATGTGAAACGTCGCTTGGGAGGTGGCATTGTGATGTCAGTTGAGTGGTGTAAACTGACCTGGTGGGAATGTCGTTGTGGGGTCTTCCGGAGAAATGTTGACCAGCTCCTCTGTAAATGGAAGTGGATGTCCAGAGGTATTTCTGGTCGCTCCTGCGTCCAATGACGTGAACTGATCTTGTGGGATTGTCTGTGTGTGGTCTTCTACCAGGGAAGAGCTGGCCAGCCTGCGTGATCTACGTCCCCTTTGAGATGTCTCCATGCTGAACTCTGAAAACGAGAAATGGAAATACTGCACAATCATGAACTTGATGAGACTGGACGAAAGATTCTCAAACTTTGAAATTACTGCAAAAGTGGATATTTTTGCGCGACTAATTTTTCACGCTTGGCCGGGCAAGAAGAGTTTCGCGTGTTTTTATTTCGGCGGAATCAAGACATCACGCACAGGAGCATATGGCAAGCAAAAATATTTGTGTGCTTTTATTTTCGCGCTAGTTTCTGGTTTGCGCGAAATGCGCGAAAATTTAAACACTGTGAAAATTTCCACTTTTACACAAGCCACCAGAGTAGTGCACTCTTGAAGAACGAGTCATTTGATATCATCTGATATAAGATGCTGAAGTTTAAAGGGTGTGTACGGTTCTGGTCGAGGTGAGGATTTGGCTTTTAACGTTTTGCGAGATATTCAGAAACCACTGAAATGTCAAAAAGCATGCAATTCTAAGGGGTATCAAAAGTTTATTTGATGAAAATCGGTTTTGTAATGGCTGAGATATCCAAAAACAAGGTGAAACAAAGAGATCCTAATAAAAGACATAGCCTGTCGCCTTTTATTATTATCGCTTTTTTGGATAGCTCAGCCATTTGAAAATCGATTTTCGTCAAATAAATGTTGAATCCTCCTTAAAATTACATGCTCTGTCATATTTCATAAGAGGTTTCTCATTATTTCACTTAGGAATGTTAAAAACATGAATCCCCACCTCAACCAGTACTGTACAGTCCCTTTAAGCATTAATTTTTTTTTCCCGTCATTAAATGAAAGGGGGAATGGATAATCACTCCATGAACTAAACTGGGCTTCACCATGTTAATCTGTTGAGGACGAGTCCCGATGTACTCGAGTACTCGGACAGGTGTCTATGGGAAATGATTGTTGTATCAAAATCAGTCTGTCCTCAACAGGTTAAAGTTAACATTAACTGAGTGGGGTAAAATCTCACAAACAGATGGAGAAGTGCCATTGAAATCTCCAAGAAAGCATTAGAAAACTAAAAAAAAAAAAAAAAGCACTTTGAGAATGCAGACCTCCACCAAGCAGCTCATTTCCACACATTCACGCATGCTGAAAATCATTCTTACATGTATGTATTTCCCAGTCATTGATGAAGAAGCCTTTCTACAGTGTCTCCACTCATCTACATCATAAGCATTTAGCTGCATGCTGTGCCTTGAACCCGCACTCAGTGAGTGTACATGCTCACCTCAAATATGCGCAGCTTGAACTCCCTCATTTGTTTGGTCATATTTGCCAATTATAACCCTTAAAAAAAAGCTATGAAAAAAAGTATCCTGGACCCAGATGTTGAATCTAGATTGCTACCAAAATTTAATCTTATCTTCCTTGTGTAAGTCCTGTAAGTTAAACTACTTTTTGAGTTATTTTGCAAACAGACAAACCATCTACATCTTCACATAACAAACTAACCAGTGCCAACTAAAACATAGTTTCCTTGGTGAAGGTAATAAATGTAAAACTTTATATATATTTTTTTAAGGAAATGATGACATTATTGCCAATGCAAATATGAAAAAGATGAGAAGATGGATATTAAATGCCTTCTTAAAATTGTACATCTGTGTTGGCATTCACAAGTAGTCTATTGCAGTAGCTTTGAAGAGATAATTAACGGAAAAAGAATGTCATCACCTTGGCATCAACTTATTGCTTAGTTTTGATTACGTAAGAGTGATAATGATAATAACAATAATGATAATGATAATGATAATGATAATGATAATGATAATGATGATATTGCCAATGCAGATATAAAAAAACATCTCATTTCCACCCATACATGCATGCTGAAAATCGCCTAGTTTTCTAATATAGATGCCTTTTGTATGTCATCAGCTTCCAGCTGCGTGGGGCCTCTCTTAAACTGAGCACACATTGTAGTGCACATATACAGTACATGCAAACCTCAAATATGCGCAGCTTGAACTCCCAAGTTCATTGACCCTGTCTGCAAAAAAGATGAAAAAATACTTCAAAAATCCATTTCGAAGTTCCTGGATCACAGCTTTTTGAATTATTTTGCAAACAGACAAACAAACAAACCAACACCTATGAAAACAAGCCTCGTGCCGGGGCAGAGGTAAAAAAATGCAACAAATGATAAGAATTTTTGTCTGGTAAAAGTTGTTAGATGATGACATCACCACATCATCTGATTTGCATATTATGTGGTTGCGACTACTACCATCACTCTAGCGTGACTGACTTGAGTAATTTAATGATGGTGAATCTGCCACCGCTCTCTTTGTTTATTTTTTCTCAACTCATCTATGTCACCGTGAAGAAAGAGTTATGTACTGCTCAGATTTATTTGTACTTACCGATGTCTTTCCCAGACATTGCCAACAGGGGCATCCACAGCAAGAATGATATGATGGTGGTACACGCACCCCTTTCTCTTTCAAAATGCTGCATAATTGTTCCGGAATTCTTCTGAAGACACCCCGTGATGTTATTTCCTGAAATGGTGACTGTCAGTCACACGGGAAATTCCTTGCCACAACTGAGCGAAAGGTGCGAGGATTGTGGGATGTGATTCTCGTCGGTTTCCGCTCCGTTCTATTCCTGCTCGGCTATTGTCGTTTGATTGCCAGTCAGCGATAGATATCATTGTTTCTCAAGATTGTCATTCTTTCTCAAGT
Source organism: Diadema antillarum (assembly GCF_040938485.1). Taxonomy (NCBI): domain Eukaryota; kingdom Metazoa; phylum Echinodermata; class Echinoidea; order Diadematoida; family Diadematidae; genus Diadema; species Diadema antillarum. The sequence goes on along the minus strand of NW_027271525.1, from coordinate 74,721 downwards.
TTAATCCACTGCATACCATGCGAAAGATGATACAGAATGGCTTGAAAGTGTCTGCACTCACGTTCCAAAAGCTGCTTTGCGGGCTTGTGTGGCAATTAAGTATTGATAATGCTAACGATATACCTACCCTATTTGTAGTTTCTGTTTCATTGTTATGGATGGTACGATAGGGCAAAAGTATGAATGTGGTAAAGAGAAAAATGGGCAAGTTTTGATTCTCTGTATGACTCACTTGTGTCGTGTTGATTGCCACCACCTTATTAAAGGTGGCTGTACCTACAGTAATAAGTGTATGAGATGACATAACATCACAAACTATTGAAGTGTTTTTTTTCATCCAGCCATTGCAGCTCCCAAACTATTTAAAAAATATATATATATATATTTTTTTTTTTTTTTCAGCATCTGTAGTAAGCATCCTATTTTCCTCATTCAGTGTGTTCTACTACTATATTGCTGCATTCTCTCATTGGACATGTTTATTTGAGGGAAACTTCCCCTTTAAGTAACGATTCCCCTGAACCCATTAAGGATTGGGGGAATTTTACTGTAGAAATTTTCATCTTGTACTTCAGTAAGTTGTCACAAAAAAAAAGGGAAATCTAATCTTCTGTTCTATATTTTTGACTTAAAGAATGAGATAATGATTTGGCAATTAACAGACTGAAAAATTCTGTAGCCAAAACAAACAATAGTACAAGAACAGGAAAGATCCCAAATGAAAAAGAATTCACTCATCCTTTGGAAACAAAGTCTGACAAAGAACAGTTGAAATCATCATTAAAGGTAAAATATAGTTTTTAGAAGGGCTCAAAATTCATCTTCCACCATTTGGAATTTGCTTTCAATACATCAAAAGGTTCTACCAAGAAACTTAAGTCTGGGTGATGCATTTGCCAGGATAATAAGTTATTTTGGTGTACAATGTATTTTGAGAAAATAGTTGTGATTGGTGTTCCAAACTTTTATACCTGAAGGGCCCTCCTCGTTCAGTAGTGGGTAAGTAGAATGTTATGTAATGAGCAATCATGCCCCAGCAATTGTATTTCCTTATGAGCTGCATGCGATTCACTCTCGCACAGAAGATCAACTGGTACTGTTCTGGCACGATTGTCAGAAATCGATTAAAAAACATTACTTTGAAACCATAATCAGATATGTTCTCAGATTGCAATATGTCAGTGTAGCTTTTTGGCCAATGTTTCACACTTTCTTTGTTTTAACAAATGGAATTCATGGTATCACACCGTTTATTTGTCCATTGTAGAGCAAAAATTAACAGTGCTGTGGCTGTATGGAAACTGTTTACCTTTAAAGGATGCAACGCCATACCATAGAAATATGATACTTGATGGGTTAATTCACTTACTCCAATCGATGTAGTTTTGTTTTCAGTGAAAGTGGCAAAAACATGACACAGCCCAAGACTTTAGTACCTACTCTTCTCAAAGTATAGCGAGATATTTATTTGTAGCTGGTGCCATCGATACTGCTGAAATAGAATGGCTATTCTGTCTCTTCAGATGTCAGAGTATTGCTCACTGGACTGCTTGCCCCCTTCAGGATGATGTGGATTTCAAAAGTGTTGTCAGATGCTTCCACCAACATGCTGACCGCGTATATTCTACTTTTATGAATACAGCAGACATTGTCAAATGCAGACCTGTTTGTTATAATGTGAAATTTTGTTGCAGTTATTTTGATGATACAGGTACAGCGAGCACCCAATAGTTTGGGACCAATGTTGAAGCCACTACCCTTTTACAACTTATTTTACTTCAGCAAACATTTTCAGACTCAGACATCATTTTTATGATTTTTTATAATTTACCAAATAATTAGGGACCACTTTTTACTCTTTTACAGAGGTAGTATTCCTACTTTATGGAATAACAGTTCTGTGTGACAAATCTCGGGACATGCTATTGTCAAAGCGCAATCTGGACTACAGCCCAGGCTGTAATTTGGGCATATCTCTGGCCAGAATGTCACTTACCAGTGTCCCTCATTATTGTCTCAATATTGCAACAACATCCAGACAAATTACCACAATTATGATTTCATATCCCTGCACTTTTACCCATTACCAGACAAATCTTAGATTAGAAGTCTGACAATTTCACATTTTCAGTGATTTAGATTGGCACTTATGGACGCTGAGAACAAATTATGGGAACTACACGATACAATGTATTGGCCATCGCTGTCACGGGGTGCTGCCGCCGCACCACCCCGTAACTAGATCAACAACTTTCTCTTCTGAGAGTCTACAAAATAGGCGACACAAACGCTTCTTCAGTTCAACAATCACTTGGTTTATTGTACTGAATTTTGATTTGTATTTACAACATGTGAATAAAGATGGTGATTAACAACCATTGACAAAGTTGTTGCCAATTAATAGATACAGTGATTTAACGTAATCACTACTCCCGGTTGATTCTAGGGATGAGATAAACCGTAGAAGTCTCTGCCCCTGGCTCCTAATTACGTCAAACTTGAGTAGGCCCTCAAGCGAAGTTTTCGCGATCCCTCTCTAGACTCTGTAGTCCTATTCAGTTGAAGTTTACTCCAACATTAAACACCAACTTTTGTTGGCATTTCTCCCTTTTCTGTGCAAACTACTCTCTCCCTGGCCCCTGCCGCAACCTCCTTCGAGTTGATAGAGATTTCCTTTATTCAGATTTTCAAAGACAATGTATATGGCCTTTTGCCACCACCACTTTCTCCTCGTTCCAAAATTCGATCTGTAAGGGTAGGCCAGTATGTCGGCTACACTGTTAACTGAACACTCCTGACGAACTTGAACTTGGATACACACATAGTGGTTTCACAAACAATTTTGTGCGCTGGTCTGAAGAATTTTGTGTTTTGCATCCTGGTTTTGTTTTCAAAAATTTCCTTCTTAACCACACTTGCCTATGTAGGAACAATCACTGTACATTGATTTATTAAACAAGTTATCTTATTGGAGGAGTGGGTGAAATGGTTCACAAAACTTCCTACCAATTGGTCAAAATGGTCACACCCCTACAAGTGACTTTTCCTTAATTTTAGGAAATTGTTTTTGAACATGGTTCATAAAGAAGGGGATATTCCTTTAACGTTTAATAGTTGACCACTACATCCTGGGTGTGAGTACCAGTTTCTAAACTTATGCCTCTTTTGGGCTGTCCTCCTAGTGGTGGACATCTGGCAGGTTTATGACCCTTGCTCCTGGTGGCGGTCAGCACTTGTATGAGTCGTCTTCCCCCTCTATGTTACGCTTTGTTTCACTCGTGCCCCTGATGTAATGAGGGCCTGAGGGGTGACTGCACTCTTTCTCCCTGTGCAGTGTGAACTCACATTAAGGGATGCCTTGCACATAAACATAAATTTGATGTAAAAGGGCTGATGAGATTATGAGTAGTACTTTCACATGGACAATGTAACCTTCCACGTCGTGACAATGGCATCATACCATGCTCTATATAACCCAAATGTATTTCAGTGTGAGAACAGACATCGTCTTTAATATTCAGCTTTAAAGACGTTAAGGTGCTCATTTGGTTTTGAATATATGTATACGAAACCATGGTATTGCCCATTGAATGTGAAAGTCCTGCACAAAAGACTTAGGAACTCATCGTGTGTCAGACCTGTCAATCAGCAATATGTGACTGACCAGCTCAGTACACATAAAAAGTAGACCAAAATTAATGTTCACTTTTCTACATAGTTAAAGAGAGTACATGTGTAGTCTATATGCTATATGCTTTAAAATAATACATGTACAGTCCTACTCATTCAAGAATCAATTGAACTATCAAGAGAGAGTTTAGAGGTGTAGTTCATACAAAAGGGAAAAAATGAGGAGCTAAAGAGTGAGGTCACTCATGCATACTGTGCAGAAGTATCAGTGAAAAAAACAAAACCAAAACAAAACATATTCCAGAAAAAGAAAATGTGCTAATGTCCCAATTTTGGTTTTGTTTTAAGCCACCAAAGTTGGGCAGTAGGTAGAGTGAAGATTACTCTCTCAAACTTCAAATGATTGAGTCAGTCAACCCAAATGACATACTTTTGTCCATTACAGAGAATTCTAATCTTTGACTTTTTCAAGGTTTTGAGCTGGGTAATTGCATATGAATGCTTGCTTTAATACTAGTGTCTGGTATTGATATTTAGACTTCTAGAGTTTTTACATGCATACTAGAAGATGACCTACAGGACAAAAATTGACTGATCAGCACAAGACAAATTTGCATACACTGATTTTCAAGTACATGCCATTGTAATACTCATTCAGTGATATCATGTGGGTTCCAAGACCTTGAGTGATCCCTCTGAGACATATTCCTGTATAATGATTTGCAAGATTTCATCTGTACATCATGACACTGCACAAATATGTGACCGTGCATCACAAAACCAACAAAAAGTTGCACACCTATTTCACTTGAGGACTCAAAATAGGAGATATTGGTCAACCTTGTCAATCTTGAGTTTGTGTATTTTCTGAAGAAAAAAAAAAGCAATTCCTTTTTTATGTAATTCTATGGTTTGGGATCATTAAGCAAGTGGAAGTTGTGAGTTTTTTTTCAGCTTTCCTAGAACACTTTTTGTAGAAGACTTTGATTAGGTACACATATGTCAATAAAGACCTGATTTCAACAATGAGGCCCTTTCCATTTCTTAGAAACCTTTACCCACTCTTCACTTTCAATGCTAATAACCTTTGAAACGATGATGCTACTGCTGTGAATGTGAACATTCGTCATGAATAGAATACGTGTACAGTATGTCAACAGAGTGCAAAATTTCATTTTAATCTAATAATCCCTTCATTGTGGTTACTATAGAGTATTACATTTTTTTTTTTAAGGGAAAAATAAGATGTGATTATAGCATATAAACCTCTGCCCATGCCTGCCGCACAGACAGTAACTTGTGTTACCGGAAGTGCACAAGTGTTAGATGTGTAAGATACCTTTATCCATATGCTTGTAGTGTAAGACCAGTGTACAGACACAACCGCTAGCGACAAAATATTTACATATAATTTATACTTTATACGCCGAATATTTCGCGAAGTTTTTGTTTTCGCGAATTACTTGAGTCAGGTGCTATTCGTGAAATTAAAGACACACGAAAATATTGACTCTGATCCCGATGTGGATGTGATGTACGTGTGTACATTTCTTCGTTCAGTACAGGACTCCACGATCGCGAATTTAACCTCACGAAATTGTCGGGAATTCCCGATTAGCGAAAATTTAGACTCGCGAAATATATGGCGTATACAGTAAGCAGTAGCAAGAATTGCATTGTGATGTCAGTAGCTGGTCAGTTTTACTTTCTGTCAGTTCATCTCTTTATATATATGTCTCCCAAGGACGTTGCTAAATATTCCAGCTTTTTAGCCCTTGCTGGCTTTTGTCCATTTCAGTCAGTCGTGTACAATAAAACCAGAAATTTTCACATTTTAATTTTGCAAATTTCGCAAGAGCCAAGATTTGCAAAAGTTCTTGTATACAGTATAAAGCACTGGATGCCAATGGCAATTCACAAAAAATTTTATGCAACAAAAAAGGCCGTCAGCTCAATTTGCAAAAATTTCGTGCAACAAATATATTTTGCTTGACAGTAAGGAGTGCTGGTCATCAGAAACTGGTTGTCCTCTCATCTTCACTAACCCCTCCAGTGGAAAATACGACATCCACAACAATTTTGGCCTCTGCTGGGTTTCCGTGAGACTTTTCCCAGAAATCTTTGACTGGCAGGCCATGGGACATGCCCACTCTCCTTCAAATGTTGGCTGCTGGTCAGTTTCGAAATATTCCATTCTTCTGTGAAGATTTGGTGCAGCAATTTCATAATATGAGTAAAGTACACTTCTAGGGAGAGTAGATATGTTGAATTGTTAAGGTAATACATTGTGCAACCTGTACATTGGCAAAACATTTCAAGTTCTTGCAACCGTTTTTTGTATTAGAAGAAAAAGCTCCCCCGCACACTTGATGTTTGTAGGCCTATTTGTTTGTCTGCCAGTTCAACAAGGTTGGTCATACCATTAATATATTTACCCCCTTGTGGCAATATATCAACATTACATCACTTACTCACTCTTAAGTGGAATTAAGATATTCATTACACTCTGAATTTCCCCCTCCTAACAAGTGTAAATAAAAGATGAAATCATGACCTTAACCAATTTTATTCATACATCACTTTTGTCATCATATTTAGTTTATACATCAGCACTACTCGTAGAAAATGCTGCAAGTAGGTTTGTAGAAAGATTACCATAAATCTGCCTAAAGATAACCTAAATTTGCGCGGATCTTCAGTGCTCGTCTGTGCTTGTGAAAGTCCGGGCGTACATTAATGTAATAAAGCTCTGATTTTACAGAAGAGTCTGTGGGGGCAGAGTCTTTGGTAGCAGCTGCATCTCTTTGGATCTCTTCTCCAGCAGGGGTAATGTGATTTTCACTGGATGCTGAGTGGCCGACACCTGTTACACCAGGGGCCTGTCTCAGGGGCTCGCATGTTGGAGTCGTGCCATTTGTCTCTGTGGCTATGCCAGCGTGCACTGGTGCTCCGATGCTCTGTTTGCTTTCTGCAGAATTCACTTGGGATACCAAGGACTGATTCACCTGTTCACTCTGGCTTGTGCCACAGCCGTTCTCGCCCGGAGACAAGCTCGTGAGGTCGGGCAAGCTTTCATACAAGGTGATTCGGTCAGGTGCAGAGAGATTCGATGGCAATTCATAATTCCCGTCTTCCGCTGAGACGGATCTACGATTGTGATAGTGATGGTAGATGCGTCTCTGTCCTCGTTTCCATGCGAGAGGTGGAGTGAAGGATCCCAGCGACTTTGTGTGAACAGACTTGGGATGATGCCCCATGCCTGGTAGTGGGGGCATGGTACAAGTCTGGCCTTTGTACGGGTAGTTGTCTTTCGGAGGCCCTCGATGCGGTGTGGGTTGCTGGAGGGTATCTGTTGAAAGCTCATTTATGGTTGCGTAGGTCGGGTCTGTTGTGCATGCTGTATGCATGCTATTGGCTTCTTGGTTCGTATGCATCATGGTTGCTCGCGCCGTCGGCATCGCAGTTGGTGCTTTCTTGGTGAGTGGTGAAAGTGTGGTGACCTCACGCTGTACCTGGAATTGATGCAGCAATCATGTATTTGATTCAAATTTTAACAGATAGAATACATGGAAGTGTGCAAAAATGTGCCATTTGTGTCAACTGAAGTTTTCATTTGTGCATCAGAAAGGTAATACTTGCTGTATTCGGGGCGGTACATGTTTATGATAGATCATATCTTTTACTTTCATGGGATATTTATCTACAATGTACATCATTTTAACCCTTTTAAGATGGACAGATTTTCCTATAACATTCATTTCCCATTCACCCATGCCCAAGAATAATTGGGACATTTAAGTAGTCTTCAACGGATTGTAAAGGGGTCATGATATGGGTTTGAGGTAATAATTTACAGAGAGCAAATTTGTATGTGTATATCACAGAATCCAAGGTTTCTGTACTCTGCATTAGTCTCCCTGACAAAATGAAAAATAAATATATTTGTACTTCCTGACTAAAGAATAGTTTATCCCCAATTTGGGAATTGATAATTGCTTATCTTTTAAATATATATTTGTAGTACTCATGTACCTGGCTGAAAGCTATTTGGAACCTTCCAATTTTGACATTTGAATGTTGGCAGCCTGGAAGGCTGAAGATTTGCACATTTCAGCACTTGTTTTTGTGTCTGCCAATTCAATTGTATTGTAAAGATCTTGTCCACTTTGATACATACCTTTGATTTTCGACAAGGCAGACACTTGACGTAGACCAAGCCCAGCATTAGGATGACCAAGATGAGAGCCAGAAGAACAATGACTATCGTCTGGACCGATATAGCCACTTCCTTGTCTGTGGGATCTGTTGTCCGAGAAATGATTGTACGGGGAAGGAAAACAAAATTGGTGATAAGTTCAAGATGTCATGCACACTGTATGAGATGTGATGTATTTTAGCATTTTGCATTTTTGCATTTTGGGTTGCGAATGGAATTTACTGTTGTGTATTTGGATCGTTATCTTTTTAGAGGGGTATGCTCAATGAATGATTTACGACACACCGTTGAGTTTAATTTGGAGAGCACTTTATTCGAAAGGTGTTTTGGAATGATCTCCTCTCTTCGAGCTTCAGATTGTTTTTTAAAGGAGGTACACACATCCTGTATTCGTGGATTTGGATTCAACAACACTTCTAAGTAATCGATGGGGTAGGGCAGGGTGTTTGGGGTTGAATCAACCAGGTACATGTAGTAAGTTAGATGGGAAGATGTATACTCAAGGGATGATGAAGGTCGATGACTCACTGGAGGTGGAGAGTATTAGTAGGGGTCATTGACTGGCCGGAGGTAAAGAGGTATATCTGGTCATTATAGCGGATATTGGGAGGGGGTAGTGACAACTTTGTGTATCATTACACAACATTACATCCCTCCTGGGAAGTGGTGTTTTGGATGTCCATTGATGTGTTTGGCTATTCTTGAGTTACTAGCAGCACCCGTGGAAATCCACGGGTCTGAGGGGTTTAATTTTTTTTTTCTCATAATACGATTTTGCACATTTTTATTGAAGAAATAAAAAGAAAAGTCTTCTCATTCTTTCGTTAATTGTGCTGTCTTCTAAATGACCACCCTTCCCAGAAATTTTATAATACATTTTTGTAGTATATGCCCGGCGATCCGGTCCATTGGTAGGGATCATTCCCGCCACTACTTGCTTTTATTATAGAACTTGAGTTTCGAGGGGTTATTTGCACCCGTTGAAGTCCAAGAGTTGTCTTGTTGCCCCTCCCCCCTCCCCCCCCCCCTCACGCATACACACATTTCCACCTCCGCAGGGCAAAAAACAAAAACATTCAGGGAAAAATTACCAAAAACGCAAATGAGATTCCCCGAAAGTTCTGCCCACAGGTTGTTCCCGTCGAAACGGGATGATATTAACACTATGACTTTGATTACCCCCTGCTCTTGCATCCACGCGGGCACCTGCGGGAATCCACGGCTGGTCTCAAGGCCTCGGTTTGTTATGTGGTTTTTTTTTTTCATGTTTCTTTTCCCCACGTTATGAGAGAAAAATAAGATATTTTCGTCTTCATAATTTTGCTCCCTCCTTTTTGTTTTTAATCACCAAAACTTGGCTTGATATATCATATTAATATAGAACTACATCTGCTCAGTTCAGATTGTACATTATCATAATTAATATTAGGCCTACAATTATTGCTCCTATTATTGTTATTATTATATCATTATTATCATTATCCTTATCATTATTATTATTATTATTATTATTATTATCATCATTGTTATTATTTGGGGAGGGGGAGATCATAGTCATCAGGTTTAATAGGCACCCGTGTGAGTAGGTTCTCACGACTTCGTATTTTTTTTCTTTAATATTTTTCCCATGTTATGGAAGAAAGAAGAATATATACATCACTGCATTCGTCTTCATTTGCTCCCTCTTTTTTTTTGTCACCAAAACTTGGTTTGATAGACCATAGAACCACACATTCTATTTCCACTTGCAATTTTAAAAATAGGCGGTCGGCAAAGCGAGGTTTTCCTCTACGTCCGCTCATCTTATGAATATGTATGATTACAGCAGCTCTGCAGTAAACGAATGGACACAGCTGCGCGTGTAATCTGATATGTAAGGGTACGATCGGCAAATATATTTAGCCGCGTCCTAAACAGTCTGCGTACAATGACACCGGACTTGAGAGCAAACGGCGAGCAAACTAAATGACGTACCTGAGCTGCATATAGTATTCTGCAGTTGTGCGAAATACAATTACATAACCAACGTTCGTTGTTTTCATTTGGGGACGCCAATAATGGCGAACTGTACGTAAATGCCCTTGTACTGAGTAGTCCATATCACGCACACACAGATTCGTGTAACCATCGTCAATACATTCAGTACACGTAACAGGCGGAGGCAAAGGTACATCACAGAACTACATACACACAGTGTAGAGTGTGTATAGAGTTCTGCGAGGTACATTGTGTGTGTGCGTGCGCGTCCGCCGGAAGATTTCAGAGATTTCGCTGCACCATCATCTTTAGTATCCCCCAGTGTCTCTGCAAGCTAAAAGATGGAAGATCGAGAAAGCAGGAAGCCAGCGCAGGTTCCGTGAATATTGAAACGCTCGGCTCTTTCGTCACGCACAAAAATGCATTATGCATATAGCTAATTAATTTTTCTTTTTCGTCCTCGACGTCGACACGGAGGCGGAGAGGGGACGAAACCCGCGCCATTCGATGTAGGATACTCTCCTGCGGCCGACGGCACCGGTCGCAACTGCCCGGAGCCGACGGCTCGGGAGGAGATAGAGAAACCAGCAACGCCGAAATAAAACAGGAAATACATAAGGCCGCGACAACAACAACAACTTCGAGTATTATAGTATAGGAATCTTTTCTGTACATCAGGAATCTGGTGGCCTACGTATTAAGTCTATGGGTATTTCAGAATTCAGAATGGAATGGGTTCGAAGTGCCATGCACTGACCTCGTGAAACTGTAGGTTTAGTGTTTTCTTCCAGAGAAACTGTGGCCGGCCCGCTTGATTCACTTCCTTGCTGAGGTGTCTCGATGCTGTATCCTGAAAATGGAAGTGGAAGTGCTTGATCAATATTCTTCAGATCAAATAATGATGATATTCTGGAATTGTCAAGTTTCACTAGCAGAGCAGTGCACTCTCTCAGATTAAATGATTTGTGCCCTTCTGGTCACAAATATGATAAGATTTATGACTGTTTCTTGTAGTTTGAACTTTACATGGCTGACCAAGGTATTTATATGGAGAATCATTTTTTTTTTTTCTGTTGTTTGTTAACAGTGCATGCTGATCACATTTAGATTATGGTCAGTGTCAGTGAGGGATTCTGCACAGAAATTATTCTATTGCAAGAAATTACATATTTATGCTCTCATTTTGGTTTATATATTGTCATGAATTTCACATGTCAACTGAATTTGGGAAGGTGTTGCTGAATTTGAGAAGTTTGCAGTATGCCAAAATATTCCCCTCAATCTAGTCTCCATGGGGTTCTTTAAAATAGATATAAATTACTTAAATGTTGTTGCAGTGGTTCTCAATCTAGGTATTTAACCACTAACGAAATTGTCTTAAAAAGTCCTGATTCGTAGAGTGTTATGGTCACAAAATATGTGCCACATATGAGGTATTCAAAACATTTGTACCTGCATGATCTGTTGCCATGGTAACCAGAGAGTTATGTCGACAGGGTTCTCTGCAATTCACCGTTTCTCTGGACATTGTTGATGTCACTCCTGGCTGAGATAGGATCAGGTCGTTTGGTTTGACGTAACCTAGGATTAAAATATATTTAATTTGAATACTGCCAAACTTGCCTTTTTAGTGGACACCTGCCATATATGGTAACAGGGGGAAAAAAATCCCTCAAAAGAAGAAAAAGAGCAATGTTAAAGACCCTACATGCATCTGTAGCGACCACCTATCTATAACGGCCACTTTTTTTGTCCTTGGGTGGTTTCTAAAGACATGTTTGACTGCACATCCATCAAATGCTTAATATACTGTACAATGTAAATGGTTTAGTCCTTCCTCCCCTTCCCCTCCCTCCTCCAAAAATAGGCAAGAAAACTTTCAGAGTATACTCAAATTGTTACCATTTGTGAAGTTACTTTGCAATTTAAACTTTACAGACTTATTTCTGTCTGGTATTTGGATTTTGTTTTGTTTTTTGTTTTTTCCACCCGAGAAAATATTAAAGGAAGCCTTCATATGTAACTGTATATCACAAAACCAGCAAATAGTCATATGACCTGATTTTCTGTTTGGACTTTAAACAAGTGAAATGGGTCAACCCAGCAAATTGTTAGTTATTATGTTTTCTGAAAGTGCAATTTTTCTTTATATTTCTAAAGTTTGGATCATAAAACAAAAGGGAAGTTTTTTCAGTTTTTGTAGAGCACTTATTTTGGTCTACCCTGGCTTTCTTAGATTTGCCAATTCAGGGGACCGTTTCATGAAACTTTTTGTCAGTGATTTACACTGACAACTGTTAAAAGCTACTGAAATCCTTGCGTCTGATTGGCTGATAGCAAATTTGTCGGTGAAAACCTCTAACGAACTCGTTGATGAAACGCCCCCCTGAGCACAAGAAATCCTTTAAACACTCCTCACTTTCAACTTTCATAACATTTGAAAGGATGATGCTATTGCATTGAAAGTTAATGTCAGCCTTGAATAAATTTTACTTTAATGATGAGGGTGTAAATTTTCAGTTTTAAAGTTTTACTAATTCCTTGATTGTGGTTGCTACCGTATGGAGTGTTTTGCCCTGTGACAGGATGTCATGGTTTCTACCAGCCTTTAGCATATATGGGCAAGCTTCCATCCTGTGGTCATTTTCAAACCAAGTGATCATACCATTTCTCCTTGTATGTAAAGGGTGACACAAGTGTTTGCTCCTACAACTTCTCCGGTCCTATTTTTGCCAAGGTCTGTGGGTTAGGGTCAGAGTTGTGATAGGATTTCAGATTTAGTTTGGTTTAGGATTGGGGTTATGTTTGTTGGTAGGTTTTGTGTTTCACTTTCAATAGCATGCAGATATTTCATGGGAGCGATATATGTCGCAGGAGCAAATGCCATAGAAATTTCTTCTTGCTGTTTGCTCGTCTTCCGATCGTTAAACTGAAGATTGGTGATAAAATTTAGCCTGAGTCCCTGTCGAGTGTTGGGTAACGTAGTTCCTTTTATCCAGATAGACTCTTTCACCTTTCTTGACCAAAAGTTCATTTTCAAAGGTGCAGTGGGGGTGCTGTGGCACAGTGCATGAGACTACAGACTCCCAGTCTGAGGACCCGAATTAAATTCTCTCCCAGTGCTTATGTCCTTGGACAAAATGTTTTTACCCACCATTATACCTCTCTACCCTGGTATACGTATAAATGGGTACCTGGCAATGTTAGGGTAATAATAATGGCAAGGGCCACTGAAAGAGCAGTGAAGAGGGTACGCTGCTGGATAAATAAGACTTTATTAAGGTGAAAGAGTCCATCTACCGTATCCCGGCAATTACCCCCAGAGGGCTAAATACTGGTTAGTGGTAAGGTTAGAGTAAACATTAGGGTTAGGGATAGGTTTTGGGTTAGGGTTAGGGTAAGGTTTTGGGTTAGGGTTAGGATTAGGTTCAGGATTAGGATTAGGATTAGGGCCAGGGGAAGGGTCCGGGGTAATTGCCCAGGGGGTAATTGCCCTAGATCCCCATCCACTTGTAGTTGAAGAGAATTATACCCCACACTTGACAAGGATTAAGCCTTCACTTTGGTCTTCGGTTCAACGATTGGAAGACAAGCCGGCAGACAGGGAGGAGAAACAGTGTGGTATTTGGCTTGAGAAAATTCACAGGAGTGGATGAAAGCTGGCCCACTTAATATGCTAAAGGTTGGTTGAAACCATAAGTTCAATGTTATGTTATCATCCCCAACCAATGAAAGTATTCTGTAAGTGTTCTGTCCTGTACTCTGTGTCCAGAGTACTGTTGGATGAGATTGATTAAGCACTTGAATAGACCCCCAAACTTCAAAGCATCCTTTCTCAGCACACACTTTTCCAGAGTGTGTACTTTCTTCTCATTGTTTTGGTTTATTAGGAAAGCCCATTTGTATTAAATTTTTCGTGTCATTCAAAAGCTGAGGTCTGCTCTTTCGAAATCTGCCCTTAACAGGAGATCCATGTCTGGCGACTTTTAGATGGGTTTGTGCAGCAGGCTCACATATTATATACTGGTACATGAATTCATGATTTATTGGGGTTTGTATGGATGTTGCAGTTTACCTTCACTCTCAATCAGATCATATTGCTATATTGTAGGAGATACAGTGCATAGTACTTCTTTTGTAGTGTGAGATTAGAGGTGCATATGATTGAGATATGAGATATACGTGAGTTTTTTTCTGACTAGATTCTTTTAACTTCTATATCTATGTATCTTCTTAAAACATTTTTTTTTAACTACGTAGATGTATCTTCTTAGAACATTTTATAAACTCCTATATCTATGTATCTTCTCAGATTTTTTTTTAAACTACCTTATCTATGTATCTTCTCTCTACGAATGAAGAAAGTTGCTTAAAAGTGCCTGGGAGCATGGAGGATACTTATACGTACCTTCCAATGCACCCGCGTCGTTGCGTGAGAATATTGCCTCCACCAATATCTCGAATCCAGACATGGCTATGCCGTAGTCACTCGCGAAGATGAACTTGACGGAGGCGCCAGTTGAATGGACATCCCCAGATGCCGGATTGTGTCCTGTCCACGCCGTCCACATTCCATTTTCGGTGGAGAACTGTTCTTGCCCATCTCCGTAGTAGAGGAAGTCCAAAGAGTGCTCGATGGCGAATGATCGAAAGTGGATGAGCGCTTTGCAGTAGGAACAAAGCTGGATGTCCCAAAACTGATAGGAATTGCTGGGGTAGTTCCTGGGGTACTTTGGGGACAGGATGGTCATCGACTGCTCACCAAGCGCTATAACTGAGACAGCAGTAGCACAAATTTACAAATCAATCAAGCAACTTATAGTATTTTCTTGACATGATGATAATACTCCCTCACCAAGTGCTATTACTCAGACAACAGAAGCACAAATTTACCAATCAAATAAAGCAATAATACAAACATTTTTTTCTTGTTATGATGACAATGATTTGTAATAATAGTGATAGCTGTCATTACCATCCTCATCATCTTCAGCATCATTTTTGCCACAGACATGTTGTTATCATTATGACCATGTGATGATACATCATCATCAATATTAATTGTTTCATCTGCAGAATAAACTCAGATTCAATAGACTCTCAGAGGTTTCATCAAAATTGGACCTAGATTTGAAAAGTTGTTGAATTTTAAAATTTTCACACGTTTGCTTAAAACAGAACTTTGTCATATCCACACGTGCAAAATTTGGGGTAGTGATACTGTCATCACCTCAAAAGTCTTCCAACAATCTGTATGTATATTTTCATAAAATTTGTATCCAGTTTTTGCCACACGACATTCATGAGAATAATTTGTATTCTTTGCATCCCATTATGGCAGTCATGAAATAAAAATTCATTTAATTCCATGCAATTCTGATGGCCTACTGATATCCTTACTGTAGAAATGGTGGTTTGGCTTTTTACCCCTTATCAGAGTTGTTACTTCTCTCCCCCCCCCCCCCCCCCCACACACACACAATATTGGAAGCAACCTTGTAATAAAAAACCAACAAAGCAAAGCAAAACAAAACAATATAACCAAAATTACATCTGATAAGAGTCAATATATAGCAAGTTATTAAAGCAATCTTGTAAAAGATGCAACTTTGTTGTTGTTGTTATTTACAAGGGCAAAATAAAATTCCCGTAAATCAGTTCTCGATAACAAGTGTCCACACGTTAGAAGTGTGAGGTGCAGGCCTCTCAATGGCAATGTATTCTTTGTACCTTTTGGATTGACTTTTGTGATGTTAACTGTGAATTCCTCGGCAAACGGTCTCTTCTGCTTTAAGAAATCGACTCGCAGCCAGGCAGACGTTGTCACCGAAGTCACATCGCTGGGGAGCGTGCTGCCCGTAAATTTCACAAGCGTCGTAGCACTTTCCACCGTGCTCCCATCACCAATTTCTAGGGTGTCCTGGCCAGATATTAAGTTGAACTGCGCAAAGGAGAACAGGATTCGTGATTCGTCCGATGTTGATATGATCCACTGGTGCTGTATCGATGATGGGGGAAAGTCCCGTGATGAGATGAGAATGCCAGTGTTTTGTATGTTGATGTAGTCTTTGGAAAGAAAAAGAAGAGAAAGTTATGAATTTATTGTGTGCAAGCATGTGCATGCAGATACTGGTAATCTAAACCTGCAATACATGCTTGCATGCAGCTGATATAGGGGAACTAAGAATTTCCAATCAGTAAACATTGAATGTTTACCACATTTTTAAAACACACAGACCAATAAAAGTTGTGCACAACATTATCATGATTTCTGTAAAATGAGGAATGTTTGCATGCATTTTTTATTTCGCGAATGCCAAGATTCGGGAAATTAGAATGCACATAAAGGCTCTTGTCTACACTATATGCATTGAATGCCAGAGGCACTTTGCAAAATTTCACATTGTGAAAAGGCCATCGGCTCCAATTCGCGAAAATTTCATGTTTTACAGTAAACTTGATGAAATGCGCAGTTTTAAATAATTCGGGATTATTCCTTCCCAGAAATCATAGCCATGCTGTAGATATTTCATTGGAAGGTGTGTTTAAAGCAGGAACAGTATGCGTTTCTTAGCCTGGCAGCCTTTTTTAAGGTTGCGTTGTTTGTTTGTTTGTTTGTTTGTTTTTGGGTGGGGGGGAGCAATTAAATTTAGGAGACAACTTACTGTATCAGACAGCCTGACTTAAAATGAACTGAAATGATAAGTGATAAGCATCAACACTTTCCCATTTCCATGGTAATACTGGATATTTTGTGATGTTATCCTGACATGAACCATATATGATATCCTCTGCATGACATCATAACAAAAGCATTTTTACTGTTCCCCCCTTTCTTTAAAAGATTACTGGCAAATTTCATAAAAGCATGATTATTTTGGTGTTTTATAGATTGAAATCAATGAATAACATATTTTCTTGTTCGGAGCGATGTCGCGGACAAATTTCATCGAAAAAACAATGAAAAACATAAGGTCGAAAAAAACAGAGAAATACATAAGAAATTCAAAAAACCAATAAAATACTTAAGAATTTTTTCTGATATCACAGTTTTTTTTATTACATTTGCTAAGGACACTAAAAAGAATATTTGCACAAAAAATGTGCCTGTTTTGAGCTTTATTTTGTGATTTATGCCAAATAGTCTGATTTTATGCATCATCATGCATAAATTAGCATAATTTAGCATAAATGATGATTTTTTTTGAAAAAATAACTTCATGGTATTTTAGATTACATCATAGGCAATGTGTGCGCCAATTTTCGTCGCGATCGTGCGGTCGACGGCCGAGATCTGGAGGGGGGTCTGGGAGGCCCCCCCCTGGCTCTATCAACTACTGTATACGCCATAATTTTCGCGTACATAAATTTTCGCGAATTGCCGCTGTCACACATTTTCGCGAGTGTTTAAATTCGCGATTGGGGGACCAGAGAAAATATGAAGTGGCAAAGAAAGTGTGAATTTTCAACTTACTAGCAAATAAGAATGATATTAGTTATACACTGCATGAAAAAGACTTACCAAACTCTGCGAACTAGTAAGTTAGAATTCAACATTTTTGAAGTGGTTAAGTCCATCGCGCTAGATTTCTGACGAGTGGTCCCCTTGCGATAATGGATTGCCTCTCTACAGTATTCGGAAGTAGACGTGGACGTGCGTAAACAAGCTTAGCCAGGATGGTCTGTTCGGTGAGCCGTGACATGGTATACTAGTATTGAAATGTTCGTATCATCAAGGCAAGGGATTCATTTTGGAAGGTAATATTTTCGCGTGTTGTTAATTTCGCGAATAGCTCCCAACTCGCGAAATTCGCAAAAATAAAACCCCCGCGAAATATATAGCGTATACAGTACCTAAATAGCCCGGCCTAGTTAGGGTTAAACCATACAGGGCTTTGCCATGTTATATCTGACTTTAATTGTCTGAGATAAATGAAATGAACAGAAATACAAGATTTTCATCAAAGTCCTAAACAACAGTAAGAGAGAGTAGATTTACAAGATCTGTGCCTTTTTAGCAAGCAGTGGTGCAGTGTGTCACTCCATATGTAGTCAGGCAAAGTGATATTAAACATCAATGCTGCATTAATATCAAGAAGTCTATAGGATATTATCTCTGCAAAAATAATGAATTGAAAAACAGTATTTTGTGATATTGGTATCATACCATGGCAGAAATTTGATAACTTGAGAGCAATGCCTCTTTTTTTTTTTTGTGAGGGGGGGGGGGAGGGGCACAGGGCAACCTGCTTGCTGCATCGACTGAATGTGAGATTTTATAGACCGCCCAGGTGTGAGTTCTTCAATTTGTCTCCCTCTACAAATTAAAGATCGCGACTGCTGATCTATAAATTAACAAACATGTCAGAAAAAAGGAACCAGTGGTACTTGAACCTGTCATCAACTGCATGGTGTCACTGCCAGTAACCAGGGGCAGCCTGGTGGTAGTGTCGCTGCCCGAAAGTAGTAGATGACAGGTTCGAATCCTACTGGTTCCTTTTTTGGGACATGTTTGTTAATTTACAGATCAGCAGTTGCACTCGTAACAAATTTAATTTGTAGAGGGAGACAAATTGGAGAAACTCACACCTGAAACCCCCCCCCCCCCCCCCTGAATAATATCTTTCTTAGACTGTCCAGTTCAAAACCCATGAAAAGTGGCAGATTAAGATTCTCTGTATTGGACCAAAATATGTCATTTAATCGACTTGAATTTGTAAAGATTGTCTTACTTTTGGGATTAATCTTTTCTCTCCCTACTGTCAAAATTTGGTGGCTGAAAACAAAACTTTTAAAATTTGAGATATGAAAAGTTTTACGGACCATAGTTTTCGGTAAGGTGCAAACTGCTTTTGTGTGAAATTCATTTATGCTTCTGCACAGCACACCTGATTGATCTTAATATGCTTTATATCCTCTTTTCTCCTTCTTCTCTGCAACTGTATCCCTTAACTCTTAATCACTTTTTGAATGGGTGTGGATGGTCCAATTTTGACAAATTTTATGTAAAATATGTATCATTAGCTTATAACTTGGTCATTTTAGCTATCCAGAAAATTGAAATTCCATTTTGGCATAGGTTTTGGAGGGTTTTGAGCTGGGCAGTCACATTTGTTAAAAAATTGTTGTATGGTTGAATTGTTGGGTTATGACATCATCATGTGTTTCCAAACTTTTAAGAGTTGTCGTAAAACTCCCATCATGATTTATGTTCAGTTTTGCTTTCACACATTTATGTCAACATGAACAAAGAGCGGCTCTTCAGATTTATATGCATACTTACCGATGTCATTCCCAGACATTGCCAACAAAGGCATCCACAGCAAGAATGATACAGTGGCGGTGCGCACACCGCCCTGTCTCTCAAATCGGTACATATTTCTCTTGGGATTCTGTGACGAAGACAGCCAGTTGTGTTGTTATTTCCTGAAATGGCGACTGTAAACTGCATGGAGAATTCTTGGGCGCATTGAAGTGGAAGTGCGAAGATCGTCGAGTGATTTGGTTTTTGTCCTCTGTTCCTGTGTGGTTGTTGTTGTTTGATTGGCGATTGATATTTAGATGTCAACCTCTCTCAAGTTTAATTCAATACATTATACCACACAGACAGAGAATGGTACACATTGCGGATTGAAAGTGTGTTTTAGTTTAACCCTTCTATGCCCTGGCACTTAGCTGAATTTGCCAGGCATGTTCATCACCATTCAGCAATCCATCCAAACTTGATGTAGTTGTAGAGTTAGCAAGCCCACTCAGGTGTGGCAACGTGCCCCAGTCCCAGCAGAAGACCACAGTGATGCAGTGAAGATTAAGGAGATTAGTTAATCTCTATCCGTTGGCAATCAGTTTCGGAGCATCTTTGTGAATTGGCATAAAAAGAAAGGACCCCAGTACGTATGCCAATCATTGGCGAACAAAGGGTTAAACTGCTCAAGCTGCTTTGAGTGCATAAATTTGATACCATACACTGCTATAAACATATCCATCATTCATGCGTCGTTTCGGTTTCGTCAGATGGATCATTAAGAAGATCTTGAGGTCAAAGACATGAATGTTGTATGAAGTGAAGTGTTTGAGGTTTTATTCTCTAGTCACAAGATGAAAGTCACAGGTTTCTGAGCCCTAAATAGAACTGTCATTTCAAGCTTTACATGTATTTTCAGCTGTCTACCAATGTGCCCAAAACTGTTTTTAACTTTCCAAATTCCCAGATCTGGAGATAATACAAGCCAGTCATACGTACACATTGTGATATACTCCCCCATGCAAAGTTGAACAATTGATTCAACACATCATCATATTTCTCACTTTCCAGATGATGAGTACTTTTTTTGTTCACGAAAATATCACATTTTCTGTTCAGGATTCAGACAATTTCCAGTTTTTAAAGTTATGTTCTGGTGGAGATTCTGTACTGTTTGTTATTCATTACACACCCACAGACAGACAGACAGACAGACAGACAGTCAGACAGACAGACACACACACACACACACACACACATGCACGCACTCACACTCACTCACCTATGCACAATAATTTGAATTAGCAGTCAGCACAAACGGTCTGCAAAATGTAACCACAGCAGTTTCATTTATGACATAAATATTTGCTGGGCATGTGCAGTTTAGAAACATTTTGTTGTTTTTGTTTTTTTGGTAAGGCTGCTCTGTTAAGATATATTTTCCACACCAATTCATACTGCTGAGCAATAGGGGCATACAGATTAAACAAGTCCATGTGATAAAGTAGCTCCACATTTCTCAAAGACTTCTCAACGATGCATTGATGGACGCTTTGTGGCACTTCAGAACAAAGACCCCCTGCACCTCAAAACAAACAAAAAGTCGCCAGACATGAATTTTTAGTTAAGACCATATTCTGAAAGAGCAGACTTTAAGCTTTAAAATGATGTATAACTCAAATCAAATGGACTCTCCTATCCTATCTAAATATGGGAAAGAAAGCACAAACTCAGAAAAAGTGTGAACTGAGAAAAGAGGCTCTTAGGTAAAGTGTCTATTCAAGCGCTTAATCTTTACCAAACCGTGCTGGTTGTGCGATGAATGGGACAAAAAACAGGAAGTAAACCACCTGAGTAACAACAATGAAGAGATTATCAGATTAAACTGAAATTAAGCATGCCTCATTAACACATTCTGTCCGTAATTAATGCCAACTTTCAAAGCAGTAGCACTATCCTTTCAAAAGTTATTAGAGTTGAAAGTGATGAGTGTGGACAAGGTTTTTCAGAAATGAAAAAGGGATTCTAAAGACACACCTAATCACACTATTCCACCAAAAATGTTCGAGATAAACTGCTAAAAAAACACACTTTTCTGCCCATTTTATGATACTAAATTTTACCATAATGTAAAAGAAGACCCGCTCTTTCAGAAAATATGAAAAAGTCAAGTTCGGCTAGGTTGACCCATTTCACTATTTTCAGTCCTCCTGCAAAATCAGTGTGTGCGACTTTACGTTTGTTTTGAGGTGCACGGTCACATTTTCTCCTTGAGGAATATAACTGCATGTATTATTGTCTTTCTTCCTATTGGCAGCTCGGGATTTCTTTGGACTTCGTAAATTGGAGAAAGATTGGATAAGAACTCTAAATTTGATTCATTATCTGTGCAAAGACATATAGAAATGTACAAATGTTTGCCAATTTGAGAGTAAAACATGACCTTCAATTTTCTAGAATAGAATGTGTTGCCATTTTCAAAATGAGATAGAGCCAACAGTTAAGAGACTGATAATTCTATAACCAAAGAAACAATTACAATGTACGAAGAGGAAAAAACTAAATTGTAAAAGAATTACTACCTTTGGAAATACTAACATTGAACACTAAATATCACCATGGAGGGGGAAGTTTGACAGAATAAACATGTGGATTTAGTAAATGCATCACACATCAGTGAAAGTTTCAGGAAGATTGGGCAATCTGTTACAAAGTTTGATTTTTAAATCTTCAGAGCCACCATGGCTGGATGAGGAAATTAAAGCAGTTATTTGATGTTACTACAGAACAAAAATATAAGGAAAATATAAAGAGAATTCCACAAAATGTCATTTTTGTTTAGGCGTGACAGATTTAATATAGCGAGCGTTCGGCCGCGTGGGGAATGCTCGCGTTCCTCCTTTTGTTAGGGGACGCCCCTATTCCTCCTGCGTGCAGAATGGGGGGTTTAATCCCTCTATTCATCAGCCTAATGAGGGCGTTCCTTGGACGCAACAGAACGGGCTTGCTCACAAGTCGCATTCATGGCGTTCCTCTCCGCTTTAGGAACGCAAGGATTATCCCAACCACGTGCTTTCCGCGCACGGCTTCACCTTTGAAAAGAACAATTTGCGCCGGCAAGTGCACAATTCACGGTGGACGCCAGAATTCCACATCGTTCTTGCAAGTTAAAATAAATCGCGTGGCAAAAACGAGTGAGAGAAATCGCGCACTTCAGACAGTTAAACGATTGCGACTCCACATGCTCGCATACGCTACGGAGTAACATTGCACGAGTTCGCAAAATTCTCACGACTCGCAGTTTCCAAGCGTCATGAACAGGATTGGTATTCCAAAAGTTTTGCCAAAGTTTTGCGATTATTCACAAGCAATAATTCACAAGCGAGAAGTTGCATTCTGGTTTACTTTTCGATGACATTAGTCAAGGCTCGACACTTACGGGGCCACCAAAAACGCGCGTCGGGCCACCGAAATTTCAGAAATGAAGATTTTGGTACGATCGGGCCACCAAAAAAGTCGGATGTTTGCCTTTACTTTCGAAAATGAACAGCGGTAACAATCGGCTCCGTAAGATGCTAAAATAGATGTCAGATGTTTACTCTTAATTTTGGAAATGAATAACGGTAATATTCGACTCCGTATGATACTAAAATAAATGTCGGATGTTTGCTTATACTTTGGGAAATTAATAACGGTAAGAGTCAGCTCCGTACGGTGCTTAAATTAATGTCAGATAATTGATTTTGCCTTCGGAAATGAATAAGGATAACATTCGGCTCCGGAAGATGGTGAAATAATTGTCGAATGTTTGCTTTGACGTTCAGAAATGAATAATAATGATATTCAACTCTGTATGATGATAAAATAAATTTCTGATGTTTGCTTTTATGTTCGAAAGTAAATAGCAATAACATTCAGCTCCGGAAGATGCTAAAAATAAATGTCGAATGTTTCCTTTGACGTTCGGAAATGAATCAGAGTAATATTCAATTCCGTATGGTGATTAAATAAATGTCGGATATTTGCTTTACTTTCGAAAGTAAATAGCAATCACTATCGGCTCCAGAAGATGCCAGAATAAATGTCAGATAATTGCTTTTACTTTTGGAAGTGAATAGCAGTAACATTCTGCTCAATACCATGCTAAAACAAATGTCGGATTTGTTATTCCACACTGCTCGATTGATTAAAAAAAAAAAACTGTTACGATTCGCTAAAGTTTGTTATTATGCTGATGGTTCGCTTTTCTTTTTTATATAAGTTTCGAAATTTCGGACGTTATATAGCTGATACGAAAACGAAGTTTCTTACCACGAATATGATAATTTCTTTACAGATAAACGACCCACCTTTTTTTCCATTTTCGGATGAATGAACCATCTGAATATTTTTTTTTCCCCGGAATGATGAATATCGTGCAAAGAAGTAAAACGATGTCACGTTCAGAAATAAACCCATATATTCCCGTCACAGGAAAAGATTCGGCGTTTTTAATTTTCTTTTAGCCAAAAATGACATAAGTTTCGTACCATGCACGTAATTCATTCTCACATTTACGAACCTTCGGAATAATGCCACAAATGGTATTAACGAGCCTTAATACAATTTTGGATTAACACATTACATAAGGCATATCAAATTTGCGTGTTTTGCGGGTTAAGCAAAAAGAACCATCGGATTTACGAACCTTATTCTCCTTTCGGAATAATGAACATAAGGCAAAGGAAATAACGATGCCATAATAGGAATTCAAATTATTTTCTTGCCTCAAAGATTTTCCATACTTATTTTCCGAACTACTAACCCCCAATGCCAGACTAAAAATCCGAAAATTAAATAAGCTCTGCTTTCTGATGTTTTGTTAATCCCAGAAATTAAAAGGAACAAGTTGTGTTATTCGTTTTCAGAGTAACGTAATTAATTTAATATCCCGATAAATGCACCCTTAGAATCACAAAATTCGTGCGGTTTCGGATTAATGAATCGTATTTATTTTTCACATTAACGAATATCAATACGGCAGAGGGAATTTTCGAGAATATTATAGCGAATCTTATTTAACTTTCGCATTACAAGAACCTTACAGGTGCAACGAACATCAAAATATAAGAACGATGTCAAACTAAAAATTGAAACTGTATAGTTGCTTCAAGAATTTTACCTCCCGTCTATATTGCTTTTCCGATCTAAATCTAAAAATGAAATAAAACAAAACAAAACAAAACACGATGAAACGCGCTATTATTGCCGAACATAGAATACATCCCCATATTAGGTGGAACAAAATAACAACAGAAAAAGATGCAGAGAGAGAATGATGGGCGGGAGAATGGTCTAGGAGGTCGAAGATCTTTTGTGTGTGTGTGTATGTGTGTGGAATTGAATATTACATGTACATGTTGTGCACAGAAATCTGTCAAAGTCTGTCAAAGTGTGTCAGAGTCACGAGAAATCAAGTTTTAGTTATGCCTATAGATATAAATGTGGATTCTACAGACTCTAAAGCTACGTTTACACCATGTTCCCGGCGGCCACGTTGTATTTGCCCGAGATGCAGTGCGCTGTGGGTATACTAGTATATGCAGTTGAGACATTCTCCTGTTCCCCCCCCCCCCCCCCCCCCCCCCCCCCCCCCCACCTTCGCATTCTAAGTCTTGTTCGGATCGTTCCAGTCCTCGCCCCGGCGAACTTCTATAGCTATCACACGCTGTTCTCACGGCGTCTGATCAGGCTATAGACTATCAATATTTTCCGTCCCGCTGCGGACCGCCTCCAAGTTTTGTTAGGGTCTATTACGTGCCGTCGTGTTTCATTGCATTCATCCCATTTTATCAAGGCATACAAAATTCCTCATTAGCACCGGGACTGCCGTGGCAATTTTTTTTTTAACAGTTTAAGAATGTGACACGGCATCCACGGCAATCACGGCCTGTCACATTTGCCTATCACGTCTCACAGCGTTGTTTCACGTCCGTCCCATTTTGTCCGTGATGGCCTGAAATGTGACTGCCGTGGTTGCCGTGAACATGTGTAAACGCGGCTTTTAGCTTTACATAATCCAATTCCACATCCCTTTAAACCTTAAATACGAATATTTGTACGCTATTGTCAGTAGTTCACTTTCTAAAAAGCAAAAACAAACGAACAACCAAACAAACGAACGAACAAGTAAACAAACAAAACCATGACAATCTCTTAAAATTCAGGTTCTGTTTCCGTTCAAGCTCACAACCTGATTCTTTCCCTAAACGAAACAATACAGCAGTCGTTCTTTATAGCGACGCACGACGGCGTTTACGCTCCTCCTCTGTCACTTCACAAGGCGAAAGCATTCTATATGAGGAGTCAAAGAAAATCATCCAATTATAAGACGGTATCTATCATCGACCAATACGGCAGCCTGATGTGAACTTCGGTGTGTTTGTGTCCGTGCCGCAAATGAATACGTCGGTGCGCTTTTGTGTGTCGGGTGCATCTTTAGCAAGGAGCTACAAGTTTTGTTGCTTGTAGCTCCATGGCTGTTATTGCTGCCCCAAAACAAGGGAAGCAGAAGAAAAAGGGCATACCTGCTATTAAGAAAAGCCTCTTTTAAACGAGGATGTTTCTTGCTGCTATTCCCTTCCGATTGTAAAAACTAAAGAGGGTGCTTTATAAGCAATTATGAATACCTGAATTGAAAGGACCACAGGATACCCATTCTGTAGGCGACGTAAAAAGCATAGGAAAGCCAATTGAGACAATTGGTGCTGGTCAGTCGTCTGCCGAGATCATGGTAATTGCATGTACAACAGTATTATAAACCATCAAAATTAATGTATACACACGAATGTAACATTGATACATACATGTATCTTTCTCATAATCTGTCACTTTGAAACACTGCATAAAATATGAAGTACCACTGACTTGGTTACTCAACTCAGCATGACATTAAAGCTTTCTAGTATCACATTATTGTGTTACGGGGGGGGGGGGGGCGTTTAATAAATCTGTTTGTACAGTTACGAACAACTTACGAGCGACTGGTGATCAGTTCTGATGTGCTATACTTATCAGAATTTCCATAATTCAGCACAAGAACTTATCATCAGTCACTCGTAAGTCGTTCGTATCTTTACGAACAGCTTTATGACCCCCCCCTTCACTGCGTTTCAAGCAGTGGAATATAATTATATCCTAACAAAATATAATAAGATTAAGGCATTCATTTCGTTTTCTAGTTCACGAACTTTCGGAATAACTTTTTTATTTTGTGTGTGTGTGTGTTCTTGAATATTCATCAAAACGAACTTAATTGCATTCTATGTGATTAACGAAATTTTGGAATAATTAATTGCAGACAGAGATGAAAATGACCGTTACTGTTTCTTGCATATTTCTCAGTTTTTATGTTCACAACGATGTTCCTCGCTTTGTGATTACGTTTGGTCCATCCATCGCGTTTCCCGCAAGCTTGAAAGAGGAGCTAAAATTCACGCAAGGAGACGGGTTTTCTTCCACGAGAGACAAATCATTTGTAGAAGATGCACCGTCCTTCCCGCCTGTTATAAAGATAACATATCATACACTATATACGGCTAGCACTGTATGTAGTACTGAAGAAATTTTTCCTGGTGAGAGTCGGTAGACTTATCCGTTCCAAGCGCGGGTAAATTTCTCTCAGGACATTAGGTTTTACCCAGAACTTTACGGAATCCGCATATCGTCTTGCTGACCTATAAGAAAATAAGCCCAAACATTACATTTTGCCAGTTAACAAATAGCCAGGTTAATTATTGTTGCACAAGTTGTCATTATAATACGCTTTGCAAAAAGTAGGCTTACTTTCAATCTTCACTGATGAGCTCTAAACAGTCCATTACATAACCAGGGAAGAGGGATAATTACATTCATAGTTTAAATGAGTTTTCTTAACCCGTTCCTCCCATAATTCTCCAAGAGCCTGAAATGCTCAAAAGCGAGATTCTCTTTGCAGGTCGACTTGAGAATGGACAGGTTGGTATTCCTCCTGTGCAGAAACAGTCAAGCTGTAGGCCTATTATGACAGTATCCCCTTTCCATGGTCAACTACAATACCATGTGCCATCAAACAATGAAAGTATCGATCGGGCACCAGGTATAGGTATGAATAGACATTGCGCTAATGGGCTCACAAACTCTTTTGTTGTACACAAGAATATTGTCACTGGAGGCAAGTATCTACTGAGCTGAGCCTCTATCGCTGTGTACATCTTAATTCGAGTTTTATTGCGAAAGAAGCACATATACGCGAAGTTAGTAACGGCAATGCACAAAACACAAAAATCTTGAGAGCTTTTGAAAGAGCGGGATCCGAAACATGGACCCGTTTCTAGACACTGTACGTTTTAAATTTGATATGAAAAAAAAACAAACGCATATTCCCCAAAGTGCATGCAAATTTGCGATTTAAATTGAAGTGCGTTGCTGTGAAGATATGCGTGTGAATTCGTATGATTCTGTCGAGATAATTTTTCAGTGCCGACTGAGTTGAAAGAGGATGTGTGATTTTCCTTCCCTAAGTCGCCACATTTTTATTTGTTTTGCTTACATTTCTATTGCCATACTCTGAAAATGAATTGTTCTCGCGCTCCGATTCGCAACATTACCGCTCTGTGATGTACGGCGCGGGCCAGTCTGAAATAAAAACAAGAAAAATTGTTAATCCGGAAACGACATCTTTCGGATTACTAACCTTCGTAAAGATAAACATCTTTCCATCGTCGAACTTATTTAACTTTGGACTGAGATTTAAACCTTCGAAATAGCGAACTACAGTATCAATAATTTGCTACTATTTTTTTCATCGACATTTCGTGAAGCACGATGCGTTTCGGTAGTTTGAAACGTGTTAATGTTGCGATGTCTTTCCCCTGCTAGTGCAGACTAAGTTCAATCATGGCGAAAGTTCCGTTACGAAATAAAAAATGATTCAAGTCTTTTCAACAATAACACGCTTCGGTTTATAGTTTTTATGCGTTTAAACGCAGTTTTTAGTTTCGTACAAAAACCGCAAGTCTTTTCTGCAACGCTCTTGCGTTTTAGATACAGCGTTGCTTGTGATTTGATGGACTTGCATTTGACTATTAGAATTAGTGTTTAAACGCAATTGAGTTTAAGTTTCTTACAATTTTCTAGTGTCGGATGATTATGAAATGCAAGTCTTTTCAGCGTTCCGTGTTTGATGGACTTGCAGTTGATTTTGGGGGTTGCGTTTAATTCTTAATTTTGCGTAAGAAGTAAAAAATAATGCAGGTCTTTTCAACAATACTTGTAACTCACTTCCGTAGATGTTTAGAGATGCGTTTAAACGCAGTTTCTTACAATTTCGTACAAAAAGTAGGCCCTATGTCTTTTCTGCAATGCTCTTGCGTTTAAATACAGCGTCGCGTGTGATTTGATGGACTTGCATTGGATTTTTAGAATCGCGTTGAAACGCAACTGAGTTTTAAAGAAGTTCCCTACAATTTTCAAGTTTCGTATATCAAACGCAAGTCTATTCAGCGTTCCGCGTGATGACATGGACTTACAATTGCATTTGATTTTCAGAGCTGCGTTTAATTTTTAATTTTGCATACGAAAAAACAAACAAAATAATGCAAGACTTTTCAACAATAACGCACCTTCGTAGATGTTAAGAGATGCTTTAAAACGCAGTTTCTCTATAGTTTCTCACGAAAACCTCTTCTTCCCTGCAACGCTCTTGCGTTTGAATACAGCGTTGCGCGTGATTGATGGACTTCATTTGATTTTTAGAGTTGCGTTTCAACGCAATTGAGTTTCAGGTTCATACAACTATTTTCTAGTTTCATACTATATCAAACGCAAGCCTTTTGGCAGCAACGCACTTGCGTTTATGTGCAAAGTTGCTCGTGATTTGATACACCTGCATTTAATTTTCAGCTGCATTTAATTATAGACGAGGGAATAAACACGTATTTCAGCTCAGTTGGCACTAAAAAATCAGGTCGACTTACGCGAGTTGTGGACTTATAAATGTCGACTAAGACGAAGAAATTTTCAAGGAATAACAAGACAAAAATCGGGACTTTTTTATCGGGTCGACTTAAGCAATGTCGAGGTTTACTGTACTAAAGCTCCATAGTTTCAGCAGAGCCAGATGTGTATGTACCTCCCTGGTTTCAGGAAGGAGGTACTAGGCGAGCTCGCCTGGTACCTCCTTGGTTTCAGGTGCAGGGAGCTCTCATCAGCTAGCTCTCGCCAACTACAGCACGTGTCTCCAACAGCATGCACGTATCACACAGCACAGGGTTACTAATACATGTACTATACATAGCCCCTCTTCCCTCCCAGGCCCCATGCAATTGACACGATGTTTACGACCCATTCAGCGCGTACGCAAATTCCTTTACCCTGCGGTTTTTGCCTGGCGGCAAACCTGCTTTGAAGTTCCTGGAAATTTCCACCAGCTTGTTGCCTGGCTGGCACGGCCATGGGTGTCAAGTTTCCGTCAATCTACCTAGCTATTGTGAATGTTTTTCTTATACACTTGTCACTTCATTACACACATTTTGCTTCACCTGAGAAGCTGCTTACAAGAGTGGTCTCACGCTCATGTAAGGGGAACAAATACTATATTTCGGATACTATTTCAGATACTTCTTGATTACGCCTCTCATCGACGCAAATTAAGGTAATCACAGCGTTACTAACGCGTAATAGTGCAATGCCTTTCGTGGTTTCATTTGTTTGCTAGTTTGTCTGTTTTTTAAGCTTCCATGAAATCAACTGTGTAGGTGTTAAGCACAAGACAAAGGGAAGACTTAATCCGGGCGTTCCCGAACGCTGGCTACCATGGAGCGATGGCTTCGTGGTCGATTGGGTGCAGTGAAGTTGACGCTATTGTGTTCGAAACAAAGGCACTAAACAAAAGACTTTTAAGCTGGCGTTCCCGGAACGCGGACGGCATGGGCGCATGCCAAGCTCGTGCCAAGCTGGCTACTTAACAGATAAGAAGGCATGCCGGACGCGGGCGAACGCTCGTGAGATAAAATCTGTCACGCCTTAGAATAATGAAAGAGTAATCCGCTTACCTCTTTCAGAAAGCAAGGGGAGTAATATTACCCTTTGTATATGTCGGTAACGATTAAAAGGAATCTGTATTTTTCATATAATGAAATCTTGTGGAATTCTCTTTCATTTTCCCTGTATTGCTCCGCAATGATGTCAGAATAACTTTTATATGGATCTTCAGATTTTCCTCAAACTTCACTCCATGTGTTCTACTAAATATTGCTGCATTCACTCAATCCACGTTGTATAGTTT
The DNA here is from genome assembly GCF_040938485.1 of Diadema antillarum. NCBI lineage: Eukaryota > Metazoa > Echinodermata > Echinoidea > Diadematoida > Diadematidae > Diadema > Diadema antillarum. The sequence continues at coordinate 44,349 of NW_027271525.1, read as the reverse complement.
GGAAAACTCCCATCATTCAAGGTTCCACCTACCAAATCACATAAATGCTATTTCTAGGGCTTGATGGGTTAATTTACTGACTCAGATTGATGTGGTTTTGTTTTCAGTGCAAGTGGCAAAAAGACATGACACAACCAGAGATCTTATTACCCATTGTTTTCAAAGTATAACAAATTATTTATCTGTAGCTGGTGTCATTGATACTAACTGAAAGTTTGGTAACTATTTTGTCTCTTTGTTCATGTAACTGTGAGACAGTGAGAGTATTGCTTATTGGACAGCTTGCCCCCTTTGGGAGGATGTGAGTTTCAAAAGTGCTGTCAAGTGTTTCCACCAACATGGTAACTACATTTTTACAACTTCTTTGAGTACATTTGAACAGCAACCATTGTCAAACATGGAAATCATTCAGGTGTGAGTTCTTCAATTTGTCTCCCTCTACAAATGAAATTTGTTAAGATGTAACTACAGATTTGTAAATTAACAAACATGTCTGAAAAGAGATATTAACTGTATTGTATTTTTTCCGACATGCTTGTTAATTTACAGATCAGCAGTTGCGATCTAAACAAATTTCAATTGTAGAGCGAGACAAATTGAAGAAACTCACATCTGAACCTTCACCCCTCTGACTAATATTTTGCTTTCATGGAACTCACAGTTATAATTGGGATTTTTGTCGTCGTTACTAACTGTATATTGATGACCCCCACAGCAACTCAAGTGTACATGTAAGAACAGACATTATCCTCAGTGGCCTGCTTTGCAAGGCAGAAAGGTGCTCTTTTAGTTTCAGGGCTTTCTACCCATGGATAGCATGATCTATCACCCATCAAATATGAAAGTCATTGACACAAGACTTAAGAACTTGTGTTTGAGATTTGCCAATCAAAGATATCAAGTCTACTGTAACCAATGTGCCTGGTATTGATACATGTACTTTAATACTAGACTTTTGGATTTTTACATGGCTATGTACTTGATCTAAACAGCATGCGGAATTTTGACTGCTCAGCCTGGGGCAAATATGCATACACTGCTTCTGAAGTCTACATCATTACAGTACACATTCAATAATAATGCATCTAGGTTCGAGAAACTGTGAATGATTCTCCGAAGTATACGTCTTAACACTACCTAATGGATGATAATGCTTGCCGGTAGTTTCAATGTACATGTATATCAAAATACAAGGAGTGGGTACACATGGAACCAAGGCAGTTATAATTAAAAGCTTTGGTGAATCAATAACTATCAAATTTTGAAAATAGTGGAAAGTATTTGTGGGAAAATACTTTCTGTTCCATTTATAACAATATATGATTACATTTAGGATAAGGATGCCCCTTAAATTTGGAGTGTGGGTGATGCCACAACATAGCCATGGCAGTCCTCTTCAATTTCACTTCCACAATCAGGCTCCAACTTCAAAGTCATTTTTGAGTTCGCTTTCCTGGTTTTGACAGGAAGAGCACATGCCAGATTCTCCGTACTTTGTTGGGTGTTGGAATCAGAGCTTGGAGTGTTGCATTTGGGTGCCATTGCCTTGTAAGTGTCATGTTCTGTCGATCCATCTCTGCGTTTGTCTCCCAGATATAGGGCTGTTCCAGTCACGGCGCCCTCTCGGGCTTTCGTCGGTCTCGGCCGGTCATATATGGAGTACCGGTCATCTAAAACTCTAGTTGACCTCTCATCTTCACTGACCATTTCATTGGATGGTATGGCATCCACACGATTGTTCTGCCTCTGCCTTGGTCCTCCGAGACTTTCCTCAGATTTTGAGTGACCATCCAGTCTTGGCCGGTCATATTTGGAGTACCGGTCATCAAAAACTCTGGTTGACCTCTCATCTTCACTGACCACTTCAGTGGATGGTCTCCGTCCAGGTCCTATTAGACTTTCCTCAGATTTTGATTGGCAGGTCATGGGACACACCCCCACTCCCTCATCCCTTGGCTGATCATCAGCCAGGGGATGTTGTGAAACTACCACTTGGTCAGAAACATACTCATTAGTGTCCAAGAGTTGGCGAGGGCGCTGCAGCAGACCGCTTTGTTCCAGGTTTCTGACGGCTTCAGGAGTGTCTATGTCATCAAACTCTTCCCTCTCTGCCCTGTGTATGGTGAGGCTGCCCTCTGGAGGCTGCTGCTGTAAAGGTATCGTTAAGGCTTGGTTGCATTCTGCCATTTCCATTGGTGAGTGTCTCCGCCGTGGTGGGGGTAGTGCTGGCGGGGCTCCCGATGAAACTCTTGCAACTGTAGAGTACGTCTAGAGAGTGAAAGTAGAGATACACATTTACAATGTACATACATCTTGTATGTAGTTTAGATGATAGAAAGTTGGGTAAATTTGTTATGAAACACTGCCATGACTCGGCAAGGAATAACAGCATATCATTAATTATGATATTAAAAGAGAGATGCGAAACCATAGATCAATAAGTGTGGTTTTCTGGAAGCCGAGTGGGTTTGATAGCAGAAATGTTTAGCTGGAGTCTCTTGTGTGCTGTCTTACCCGGTTGAGGTTGCAGTGCTTTTTGAATTTGGAGAATATCCAGTGTGAAGATTTGAAGAGTAGCAAGATGATGAGAGAAATTATGACCAATGCCTTGATGACTTTGGTGGTAATCGACTCGGTTCCTTTTTCTGAACAAAATAAAGTGAAGCAAATCCAATACCGTAAACGTAAATATTTTTGTGCGATTGATTTTTCACACTGGGCTGCTCAAAGATGCATTCCTGGATTCTTGAATTCGCTCTGTGCAATTGTTAACTCATTCAAAATGTGCGGAGGAAATTTTGAAGATAATTTTGCAGGTTTTAGAATTCGCGCTAGCAAAAAGTAGCGCAAAATTTGCGAAAATTAATGTATTGAAAAAATTCCTGCGTTTACAGTGTGCAGACAGAAGAATGAAGTAGTGTGAGCAATGTACTGTAAGTAGCTACACTGCCCATGAATTCATCAATAGCAATAAGAGAACCATGAGGTAACTGTGATCAGGGCAACTTCAAGATCCTTTGGGGTAAAACTTTTGTCGCATTTCAAACTTGGTCCTAGGTAATTGTTGCAGTCACAGCTACACTTTAAGAGGATCTAAATTATGGCATACAGCATATCAAAATGCAAACAGCTTGTTTAAGAGCAGAGAGTTTGCAAGACAGAGCTTTCATGTGCCCTAGTTAAACTTTGTCTTAAAATATCTATGATGATACGCTGTATTTTTTTTTCATTATTATTATCAGGACATTTTATATTTGCGCTCGTACAGGACACAGATTTTAGAAGTAGAAATTATGCGGAATTATGTTAGGTTTCAAAACTTTAAGAAATTAAAGAAGTAGAAGCATGCTTGGGTTCTTGTGTGAAGCATTCACGATCCTGAAAAGGAGTAAGACTGGGCTTTGAAAGCCGAGGGATGGTTGGCTTTGACTGAGAGTCTCTGTAGAGTTGATGCATTGTACCTACCGTCCAATGTTGGCTCATTTGTATCACTGGTTATCGATCTTGTAGTGACTTCCTCGAGGGATTTAGTTGTTGCTGATGTTGTCTCAGTTGAATGTGTTGCTGTCTGGCAGGAAGTGCAATTTTTGATGATCTCTGCTGCAGATTTAGTTGGTGTTGTCATGGCAACTTCTGTACTCTGCTCTGCAAGAAGTACATTAAAAGTGTACACAGTGCCTTTAGTGATTGGTTAGTTGAGTGGTTGCTTTGACTCAAGGCAGATATTTATCTGATCTGTAATTTGGTTTACTAAATGCCAGGTAGTTTTTACCCTAACAAAACTATTAACTAAAAGAAGTTTGTCTTTCTTCTTGTCAATACATTCCTTGGGGGAACTCTTAACACCAAAATAGTATTATCATTGTTTGTGGATTACCTGGTGTTGAGATGCCAGCCTGTGATGAAACGGTTTCTATGGTGATGGAGAAGCCCCTCAGTGCTCTGCCATAGTCACTTGTGAAGATAAACTTCATGGAGGAGCTATTGGTGTTGAAGTCAAGAGATGCGAGAGATGTGCCTGACTTTTCGCCCGATAGTGTCGTCCAGCTGTGGTCATCTTTGTTGAATCCTTCCTTGTCATCACCCGTATACACATACAAGAAGTCGTACTGATTCTCAGTCTCAAACAAGTTGAAATGTACAGAGGCATTGTGCCATGCTGGAATGCTGATGTCCCAGAGTTGGAAGGCATTGTGTGGATACTTAGCTGGGAATCTTGGGGACTGGATATGTGTTACCTCTTCTTGGAGCACTAGAACTTTGAGATGAAAGGAGAGAATGAGACTGATTGAAGGAAACCAAAACCCAAAGAGAAATGTGGATTGAATGAAAGCAGCAATACTGTAAAAGTGAAAATTTTCGCGGTGTTGAAATTTTCGCGCATTTCGCGCAACCAGAAGCTAGCAAGAAAATAAAAGCTTGGGAATATTTTTGTGAGCCATTATGTTCCAGTAGTTTATGTTTTGATTCCACGGAATTAAAAACATGAGAAACTCTTCTAACCCGGCCAAACATGAAAAATTAGTCCCGCGATAACATCCACTTTTACAGTATAAGTTGAACTCATCAGTGAAAGTTTGAGGAAAATCAGACAATTGATGCAAAAGTTACAAATTTTTAAAGTTTTGGTGTTGTAATTAGTAGATAAGGAGACTACTAGAGGTTTATGACATGTGTGGACAACAATATAAAGAAAATATAAAGGAAATTCCACCAAAATTCACTTTTCTAGCATAATGAAAGAGCACTTCACTAACCGCTTTCAGAAAGCAGGGGGGATAATTGCTACCCTTCACATATGTCAGTATCAAGTTGACAGAATGTGTAATTTTCATGAAAAATATATGGCTGTGGCAATGTATGGCTGTCGCAATTTACCTGGTCGTTGTACCGCAGTGACACGAATGTTGAGTTTAGTGGGTGAGGGGTGCGTGTGAAAATTTGCCCTTATCCAGGATGAATTTGTCACTGATGTAATGTTTGGTGCCTTATCTCCGCTGAAGACACAGAAACGACTCGCGTCATCGCTGTGGATACCATCCCCGACTTCCACGGTCTGGATATCGTGGAAAGTGCTGAACTCGACGAAGGTGAAGTGAATTCTAAGATGGGCTGCTGTGGTGAATACCCTGGTAAATTGATATGCTGAATTTATGTCCTTTGATGCAATAATATGAGTATCGCTCTCTTGAAGGTGGATGGTGAGTGCTGTTCCAGTAAAAAGAAAGGACAAGTACTACATGGACAGCAACTGCTAGGGGAGGGAACAGGCTGATTAGTTCCATCCAAAGGGTCTGGGATGCTGTTGAGCAAGTGATCAACTCTCCCTAATGGTATTCTAAATACTTGACATTAGGGCAATCCATATTTTCCCGGACAGCAAGAGTTGCATCTGATTCACTTTAGAATTTAGTCAAATCGCTTCATTGTTTGATAAGAAGGAACACTTTCAACTTTCAGTTTTCTGCGGTAACCACTTTGTAGCATCATCATCAAATCCACCGCATGCAAATTGCAGTGCTGGCTCCTACTTCCATCGCACATCACACTTTCGTACACTCTGCACAATGTTCAGTTTTTAGCTTTACATAGTATGCAAAAATGTCGACAAAAATTAGTATCTAGTAGAATATTTTACTCATTTTATCAGTCCATATGGCCCTAAGGCTACATTCTGCACAATAAACTTCAGCAAGGTTATCAGAACCGCACATTCTTTCGTAAGTTCTTATGGTAAAATTCTGCCAAAAAAAAAAAAAGGAGTAGGATGGTCCCTTCTACTTTTTACTACAAAACTGGAAATGTTCACATGCATTCATATTTTGCAAATTTTGAGAGTCAAGATTCACAAAATTGAAATGCATGCGAAAATTCTTTTCTGCACTGTGTGCATTGATTGCCTGTTGAAATTCAAATACTATAGTATGTGGTCAGCTCCAATTTATAAAACTTTCATGCCAAGAAAATATCTTGCTTTACAGCACATTGACAACTATTCAAAAAACAAGCAGCACCTTCCTTCTACTGCATGTACACAAATCATTCATTTACAAATGTACATGAACACATGTCATCCTTACTTTGGACACTCATACAAACATGCATTTCGACAGTGACATAGAAGTTAAAACTGAGTTTTTATTTCTAAATACAAACTGTATGTAGATACAAATGACTACCTTCATTTTTGTGAAACTGCAGCAATTCAAAAATTGCTTGCATTTACATCCTTAGTGGTGTTTTTACGCAGCCATAAACAGCATCGTATTAATAGAAGACTTTGCAAGAAGTATTTGCTTATTTTCCCAAAATATGACTAATGCTCTGACATCTATTTACCTGATGGCTCCACTGGAATGTACTGCAACACAGACAGCGTAATCACAAACGTTATCACTTTTATTCCAAACATATTGCCAGGAGGGGTTCAGAATATTGCCAAATTCGCCACTCAGCCGAAACTCTCAACGGGAGAGTTCGAAGTGATCACCCGCCAGAGTGTTCTTTGGAGTGATCTTGCAAAAGTGAATGCCAACAAAACTCTTGGGGAAAGTTTCCAAAGTCGCACACTGTGATTTATTACCTCTGTGGTAGCAATTAAGTTTGAGAAAGGGTGACACAAATTCAAGTGGTTTGCTCAAGACTGTATAAATTTCTCCTCTACAAGTGAGGAGATAAATAAGGGTATGTATATTAGGTCCTTTTATGTATAAAACAAAAGTTTATTGTTTTTGTTTCGTGTTCCAGGGTCCAGTCTCTGTGACGGGTTCAGTGCAATTAGTATTATAAAATATTCACCAATTACTATAAATGTGGCAGCTACGAGTCCAGAGCCCATAAATATTAACAGCTTTAATGGCACGGAGAGTGCTGCAGGGCATCTTTAAACCAAGAAGCACTTTCATTAACCTGTTCAAGACTAGTCCCATGTATGCTTAGGCAGGTGTCTATGTGAAATGAATGTAATAGCAAAATCCCCTCGTCCTCAACTCATTAAAATGAACATTCTGGAAAGCATGTCATTGCCCCTTGGATAGAATAAACCTGTTTCATTTCCTGGACTCAGCAAACCCGAAGTAATGTACCGGTATGACATTAACCCGTCAAGGACAGGCTGATTTTGCTATAACATGCAGTTTCCATAGACACGTGCCCGAGTATTCTCGGGACTCGTCTTCAACAGGTTAATAATACTGTAATCAAATTTGTCCTGTTCAAGTATTTATGAACCTAGATGAGATTCAGTGAGGCTGGACATAGATATTAATCAGTTTTATTTGTCCTCTTAGTACAGCCATACGTGTATAACAAAACTTTTTTTAATCACTGTGTCACTCGTTAATGTAACTGAAAAATCCCTTAATACACATATTAAGCCCGACTTAATCTGTCTTGTGAGGTATGTACAATGTGTTGTCAGTTGAGATTCTTATCCATTTTAACTTGACATCACAGAAAAATGGTTAGGTGCACTCAAATTGATGGTGCATTTACTAGTTGAAATATTTACCAATTTGTATGAAGATACACTTGAATGTGAGCTGACAAGTATTGTAACTGCAATACTTGATTCACTACAATGGGCTCTGCTCCAATCCAGAAGAGAAAACGCCATCAAAATCATGCTCTACAAGATATCACACAACCTCATTGCAATCAATAAAGACAACTATCTCTCTCCAATGTCCAACACGAGATTGAGAAGTTATCATCCAGCTAGATTTCAGCCTCTAACAACATACTCTACCAAAGATGTGTTTAAATACTCTTTCATGCCTACAGCTGTAAGGCTGTGGAATGATTTGCCGGTAGACGTCATCACAGCTCCATCCGTGGACGCTCATCCAACTAGCTCCAAGGGATGGTTTTTTACTTGCACTTGTACATATTATGCACCACCGACTTCACATGCACTCAAGTTACACCTCGGCGTAATATATCCAGTTTTGGACGTTGCTGAGTATCCACGTAGAAGTAGAAATGTGACTAGCTGAATTTTGTGTGTGTGTTATGTATTGATTAGATATAGACAATATCTTAGAGCCACTAGGAGGTTGTAAACATAAAGGAATATACTTTTTTTTTTGCATTCATTTAGGTGCATATATTTCAGAGTTGTCTCGTTCATCCTTTTTATTCTTTTATTCTGAAATGCCCTTGTTTTTCCTTGTATGACAAATGTACAAATAAAAAATTAAATAATGAATGTTGCCATTTTCACTTTATAATTCCACTTTTGATACCATATGTGAATTATATATCATTAACACTGTTGCCTGTACCAAGTGTTCTATTTTTTGTAGTGCTTTGGAGAAAAAAACTTCCTCGCTTTGTAGAAAAATTCCCTTAATTCTTGATTCTGCTTAAAGATCACTCTCAATTTTGTTTAGAAATACTTCAGGATTCATTTCCACCTAGGAAAGTCTTGGCGCACATTCATGTAATAAGGCTCTGATTCAACAGACAAGTCTGTGGGGACAAAACCCGTTGTACCCGTTGTAGCTGCTACATCTCCTTGGGTCTCTTCTCCAGTAGGGGTATAAAAAAAGTGATTTTCACTGGATGGGTAGTGGCCGACACCTGTTGCACCAGGGGCGTGACTCTCTTGCCTGTGTGCAGGAGTCGTGTCGTTTGTATCCCTGACTGTGCCAGCATGCAGAGTTACTCCAGTGCTGTGGGATACCAGGAACTGGTTGACCAGTTCGTCCTGGCTGGTGCCACACCCGTACTCGCCCCGAGTGCAGTCCAGGAGATCCGGGAAGCTTGCGTACATGGTGAGCTGGGCCGGCGCAGCGAGAGCCGGTGAGAAGTACGCATTCACGTTTTCCGCCGAGATGGATCTTCGATTGAGGTGGTGGTGGTAGTAGACATGCTTGTATCCTCGTTTTGTTCCCAGTGGTGGAGTTAAGTATCCGGGTGTCTGTGCATGGACAGGCTGGCCCTGATGCTCTTTACTTGGGAGTGGGGGTGGAGTGATTGGGTCGTCTTTGTGCTGGAAGTTATCTCTTAGAGGTCCGTGACCTGGCGTTTGCAGCCAAACGATATCCCGTGGAAGTTCATCTATAGTTGAGTATCTTGGCTCTGCTGTGCATGCCATCTGCTGGGAGTTGACGTGAAACCCCTGGGCGTCGTGGCCGGTATCGGTCAGGTTAGTCAGCGTCATCGGCATCACAGCCGATGCTTCTTGGGTTAGTGAAGAAAGTCCAGTGACCTCACATTGTGTCTGGAATTGATGGAGAGATTGTCATAAGGTGTTTTATTAAAGATAAGATCGCATAATATTATCGTATTATTGTAAGAGTCTTTTGAAAATGGACTTATGTATTAAAGGGGCTGTACAGTACTGGTTGAGGTGGGGATTCATGTTTTTTGCGTTCCTAAGTGAGATAAGAGAAACCTCTTCTGAAATATGAAAAAGCATGTAATTTTAAGAAGGATTCAATGTTTATTGGATGAAAATTGGTTTTCAAATGGCTGAGATATCCACACAAAAAAAATGATAATAATAAAAGACTACAGGCCATGCCTTTTATTAGGAATTCTTTGTATCAACTTGTTTTTGGATATCTCAGCCATTTTAAAACCAATTTTCATCATATAAACTTTTGATACCCCTTAGAATTGCATGCTCTTTGACATCTCATAGAGTGGTTTCTGCATATCTCGCTAAACGTTTAAAGCTAAATCGTCACATCGACCAGAACTGTACACACCTTATGTGTCAAAGTTTTGTGACTTTTCATCTTGTCTTGCTTCCTCTTGTCTCATGTCTATTTTTTTTTCAATTTCTCTATTTTCTTTCCTTCAATGTGCACAGAAACATTCTAATTTTCTTTTTGTGATATGCACTACAACTGTACATGGGACTGTATGATTTATGATCTTTAATGAAACACGGATGACATTTTGTGGAAGTGTGCCATTTATGTCAATTAGGAGTTGTCACATGTGCATGATCATAGAGAGTACTTGATAAATGTTGACCCTATGTGATGAAACATGCATCATCATTTATTTTACTTTGGTAGTTTTGAATTGCAATGTAATGGGTTTGAAGGGATATGCTTCGTAGAAATATTTTTCTGTGTCATATATTGCAGTCTCTCATATCCTCCTGGAGTCTTCCTGAAAAAACAGAAATAAAACAAAACAGAACTACAAAATGTTTTGACAAAAGAATATGAAACTTCCCAGATGTGGGGGAATATTCCTGTTTATATGGGTGCAGGCCACACACAAGAATCCCCCTAAAAGCTTTCTTTAACTGCACAGTGCCTGTCACATAATGACATCCCTGTCACAGAAAAGTGAGACTTCTCTTTGATGCTGACTCATTAAGGAGCCACAATGAAAAAGGAAAGCACACATAAGTTACCGCGACAAGAGTTTTGAATTCTTTCTTAAAAAGAGGGAATGAGGTCTTGGTTCTCAGTTCATGGGCAGAGTCCATTTCAATATTGCTTGTTTCTGTGTGTGATTTGTATTGTAGTGATATTCAAGCCTTACCACAACAAGAGTTTTATACTTACCCTTGATTTTCGACAAGGCTGACACTTGACATAGACCAAGCCCGTTATGACTATTATCAAGGTGATAGCCAGAAGAACAATGACCAATGTCTGGACCGATATAACCAGTTCCCCGTCTTCGGGATCTTTTGTTCAGGATGATCAAAGGAAAGGGGAAAGAAGTCTCAGTAATATTCTATGTTTCAATTTTTTGCACACTATATGGGAAATGATGAGTTTTTGTGCTCTATTCTTTCGCTGGCACACATCACAGCATACTCAAATGCAACTTGCTTTTGATATAGCTACCATTCAGAACATATCAGAACTGGGCACTAACCCAAGAAAGCTGAAATTTTGGCAGCCCGAAAAAGAGATGTATTCGCCCAAAGTAAAAAGAAACATAAAAATCTGTTTTGAATCTTAGTTGCCCTTTAGGCCCACCAAAAAAGTAGCCTTTGTTGAAATTCAGTGGCCCAACTTTAACCTTTATTGGCTCCCGGCCACTGAGCCACCAGTAATGTTGAGCCCCGCATATCTATTGTCAATATTGCACTTGAATTTTAACCACTGTTTGACAAATCTTTTATGTCAACACTTTGAGCAACATATCTGTGCACTTTGAAATTCCATATTTTGAATGATGAGGGAATGATCTTAGGACTAAATTACTGTTTTCGCGGCATGAAATTTTCATGAATTGGAGACAACTTCCTTTTTTCGCGGCGTGAAATTTTTGCGAGTTGCGTCTAACATTCAATGCATATGGTGTAGACAAGAACTTTCGCTTGCATTTTAATTTTTTGAATCTTGGCTGTTGCAAAATTCGTGAAATAAAAATGCACATGAATATTCCTCGTTTTACAGTACACCCTTGCTAATGCATTATAGGTTTTCACAACTTGTTGAAACTAACCCCAATGTGAGAGGTTTCTAAATTTGTATCAAAAATAAAAAGAACACTGAACATACGAAGCACAGCAACGATTAAATGTGAAATGTGACATAAATGTGAAAGGCCTTGCCTATAGGCATGATAGAAAAGAAATCTATGATGATGGTTATGATAATTGTAATGCCAGAATAGAGGAATTCCTGAATGGCACAGTCTGAAAAAGAGTATTCAGCACAGGGCTTCAAGAGCTGTTGAGCTGTGATGGAGGGTCTCTGCGGAGTTCATACTTACCCACTAAGGTTTGCTCATTTGTGTCATTCATCAGTCTTATAGTGGCTTCCTTGAGGGACTCGGGTGCTGTTAATGCTGGCCCAGTTGAGTATGTTGCGGACTGGCTCAAAGTAGAATGTACAATGACCTCTTTAGCAGATGTAGTTGCTGTTGTCATGGCAACTCCTGAATCAAGCCCTGCAAAAAGGACATTTAGAATGTCCAGAGAGCCACATTATTTTTTTTTTACATTTATCATTGTTTTGTTTGTTTGTTTATATGTTTGCTTTGGGGTATTTGTTTGTTTGCTACTTGCACACAATATGATGCTGTTGATGTTAAATCTGTGAATATGTCTTTTGATGCCAGATACTTTTTACCATAACATAACTTTGAACAGCATGTTTTCTTTTTTGAATTTCTTATCAGCACAAGTGAAGTATTTGTTCAACTTCAATACATTCTTTCCAAATGTGCTCTCTGGTAACACTCCGAGTAAGTTTCAAGCATGCAAGCCTTCATTGAACGTAAACTGTACATTTTTGAAATCTGCACCCCCCCCCCCCCCCCCCATAATACAAAGGGAGAGCAAGCTTCTTTGCTGCCTTTAGAGAATTCCTCTTAACTGCAAAATGGTACATGTACAATCCTCGTGCATGGATTACTTGGTTTAGGGATGATGCCATCCTGGTGTGATGATGCGGTTTCTATGGTGATGGAGAAGCCCCTCAGTGCTCTGCCGTAGTCACTTGTGAAGATAAACTTGATGGAGGAGCTATTGGTGTGGAAGTCCAGAGATGGGAGAGATGTCCCTGACACTTCTCCTGAGAGTGTCATCCAGCTGTGGTCATCTTTGTTGAATCCCTCTTCTTTATCTCCAAAGTAAATGTACAGGAAGTCGTAACCTTTCTCGGTCTCAAATGAGTTGAAGTACACAGAGGTGTTTAAATGCCACGCTGGAATGCTGATGTCCCAGAGTTGGAAGGCATTGTGTGGGTAGTTGGCTGGAAATCGAGGGGACTGGATTTGTATTACTTCTTCTTGGAGCACTAGAACTTGAGATACAATGTAGAGATAGATATACAAATACATAAAGATAGATTTATAGAAAGATAGATAAAATAGATAGAGAGATAGATAGATGGATAGATAGATGAATATACAGATAGATTGAGGTTAGATTAATTCATTTGGAAAATTATAGAGTTCTCTGAATTTGCTCACAGGAGGAAACAATCATAGTATTAACCTGTGTATTAACAACAATGATTTTTATGCCTCCGCCACGAAGTGGTGCCGGAGGCATTATGTTTTCGGGTTGTCCGTCCGTCCGTCCGTACGTCCATCCGCTTTCATTTACGCGATAACTTGAGTAATATTGACTGGAATTTTACCAATCTTGGTCCAAGTATAAAGTATGATGGGGCAATTATTTGATTAGATTTTGGGTGAAATCGGCCAAAGGTCAAAGGTCAAGGTCAAATCAAGAAATTGTATCCGTTTATGCAATAACTCAAGACTGGATCGAGCAAATTTCACCAAACTTTGTCGGAGGATGATGTATGATGGGGCAATTACTTGATTAGTTTTTTAGTGAAATTGGACAGAGGTCAAAGGTCAAAGATCAAGGTCGAATCCTAAAATTTATCTGTTTATGTGATAACTCAAAACTGAATGAAGCAGCTTTCACCAAACTTGGTCCAGGGATGATGTATGATGGGACAATTAGTTGAGTAGATTTTAGTGACATTGGCAAGAGGTCAAAGGTCAAAAGGTCAAGGTCAAATGCTAAAAATGTTGCTATTTCCCCCATATCTATGCAATGCCCAAAGGTATTTTCTTGAAACTTAGTGTAGACGTGTACTACTGCGTAAAGATTCTCCAGAGAGAGTTTCATGTCATAAGGTCAAAGGTCAAAGGTTAGGTGAAAATGTTGCAATATCACTTTTCTCGCAAATGGTTCAATGTATCTTCATGGAACTTGGTACATACGCATGTACTGACTGGCAGGGATTATCTAGGGAATTGGGGGTCATGGGTCAATAGTCAGGGGTCAAAGGTCAAGGTCAAATCATCAAAATTTTTCTATTTCCCTCATATACTAGTATATGCAATGCTTGCATTATTAGTTTAAAAACTTAATATATACATGCATTACCTAATGGAGATTCTCCGGGAAATTTCCAGCCAGAAGGTCAAAGGTCAAAGGTTAAGGGTCAAAGGCCAGGTTTCAATGTCCCCCCCCCCCCCAAAAAAAAAGAATCTATTTTGTACTGTAATTACACTCTTTCTTCATACCTTGGAAATTACTCAATACATAAACGTATAAAAGGGTCCGTCAGAAGTCAAGTAAAAATTCTCAATTCCCTAAATATGTGTACCTGCACTCTTAGACAATTATGGTAAACCCAGTTCAAGGAAAGTGAACATTCAAGATATTTCTGACAAACCTGTCATTTCAGTATTTTGCCAGTTATGTGAAACTTGTCATCACACATTGTGAAGACATTGTACGATACACCTATTGGGAGAATCATGCATTATGGCGGAGGCATCAGTCGCCATGTAGCGACATTTCTAGTTTTTTTATGCAGTGTCTTGAAAAACTACAAAACAGGAGATGTGGATGGTAAACAGGTAACAAGATTTAGGCCTACATGAAAAGGTAGTCAGTTTCAAGGTATTTTGTTTGAAGGTCCCCCCCCCCCCCCAAAAAAAAAAAAAAAAAAAAAAAAGCCCTGGGGTATCATCTAGGGTACACATATGTTCATTCCACCCTTTTGAAAGGATCCTTCTGTCTCAGGACTGCCAACATTTCTGAACCTCCCTTTTACAGATTTTTCAGAGGCTTACCCTGCCTGGAAGACCAGCCTAAATCCAGAAAACTACTTAACCTGTTGAGGATGAGTCCCGAGTATACTTGGGCAGGAGTCTATGGGAAATGCATGTTGTAGCAAAATCAGCCCATCCTCAATGGGTTAATACAACCCTTATTTGAGGTAGCTCTCTATTGAAAATTGATATTGAGAACAAAAATCTGGAAATTTGAAGTCAAAAGGAGTTAAAACTCAAATGATGTCTTTCATTTCTCCCAAAAAGATTAACCCTGTGTGCAAGCAGGAAGGGATGGACATGGAAGTGATTATTTACCTGGGCGCTGTGCCACAGTGACTCGAATGTTGAGTCTAGCGAGGGAGGAATGTGTGTGAAAATTTGCTCGGATCCAGGCTGAATTTGTCACAGATGTAACATTACTTGGCACCTTGTCTCCACTGAAGGTGGAAAACCGACTTGCGTCATTGCTGCAGTTACCATCCCCGACTTCCACTGTCTGGGTATTGTGGACAGTGCTGAACTCGACAAAGGTGAAGTTAATTCTGAGGTGGGCTGCTGTCGTGAATACCCTGGTAAACTGATGTGCTGAATTCACATCTTTTGATGCAATAATATGAGTATCGCTCTCTTGAAGGTGGATGCTGATATCTGTTTCATTGAAAGGAAAGGAAAAATGCTACATGGATGGAGACTGCTTGGGGAAGGAAAATGCAACCTACAGTAAAGCAGTCCATCTATTAAAAAGGGTTTGGAATGTTGTTGATAGACTTCTCAGCTTCCCCTTGTAGTATTCTAAATGCTTGTTGTGAGGGCAATCCATGTTTTCCCCAACAGCAAGAGTTATATCTTAAATAAAGTGAAATTTTGATATAATGAAAGAAAACAGCCAGTCCCAAGGACTTCATTATAATGGAAGTCCACTCTATTGGTCTAATACATGTAGTCAAAGCACTTCATCGTGAGAATAAATACTTTCAGCTTAATTTTCTATGGTAGCCATTTTTTTTTTTTTAGCATCACCATCCATCCCATCATTATCCAATGTTGATCTCAGTCTGTCCTTGATAACAGGGGTGGCCGGAATTACCTCACTCAAACAGCAACCGCTCTCACACCTTGCCATCTCGCCCAATTTGGGGCGTTCTCCATCCTTTCAAGAGCACACCTTCCCAAGCTCCTCCTCCTTCACCTGGCTCTTCCAAATCCTCTTTAATAGTCATCCTCGCATTTATGGCTCATTCACTTTTTAAAAACTCTGGCACTCTCCTCAGAACATGATCAGGTACATGATTGGAAACTGCAGTGTTCCCTCTTACTGTACTTCTATCACCATGCTTTGCAAAACTGACATCACCCAGTGTTTAGTATTACATGTAGAATACCGACAGACATGTAGGCAAATTACAGCATCTATTTAGAAAGGTTTATTTGCCTCATAACCCTAAGACTACTTTGTGCATGGTCGTATTATGAACTTTAACAATGTCATCACAGTAATACATTCTTTGAGAAATTATCTTGGTATAATTCTGCCAAAACGAATTACGACATCACAACATGGTATCCAGATTGACAAAAAAATAAAACAGCAAGCGCCTTCCTTCTACTACACATACACAAGTCATTCATATACAAAATGTACATACACACAATCCTTTTACAGTGTATTCAAACTCATAAATGTGCACATAGACATTGACATGTGAAATACTAGCATATAGGCATGTACCGTATGTAGAGTTATATACACAAAATATATTTCTGTACGTAAGTGCACTTGAAATATTTTCCTTCATTTATCGAAATTGGTTATACCAATATTACTTGTGTTACATCTCTTGCTTTGTCTTCATGTAGCTTTATAAAGTACCATCATACATTATGTATAAGAAGACTTTGCCAAAAGAACTTTTTGCTAATTTTGCCCCAAAATATAACTAATAAATACAAACAAAGGGAAACTAACCAGAAATGAATATAACTTATTAGTGAAAAATTGAGCAAAGAAAATGGGATTATACACGTAGCTCAGTTGGTAGGGCACCCGTCTAGTAATCCTGAGGTCTCGGGTTTGAATCCTGATGGAATCCCATTTTCTTTGCTCAATTTTCCACTTGAAAATGTAACTCAACTCTCCAAGATCTATTTTACCTGATGGCTCCACCGGAATGCAATGCAATGCAGCAAACGTAATCAAAAACACTTTCACTTTTCTTCCAAACATATTGCCAGGAGGGGTTCAAAATTTTGCGGAAACTCTCAATGGGAGAGTGTGATGTGATCCTCCGCCAGAGCCTCCTTTGTCGTGATCTTGTGAGGCTAATGCAAACAAAAAAAATGTGAAGACAGTTTCTATCATTGCCCATCTTGATTTATCACCCCTGTACTAGCAATTAACATTGAGAAAGGGTTATGCAGGTACAATCTAGAATGCTTTGTTCACGACCGTCTGGAATTCTCCTCATCGCTGAGGAGATAGATGGTATCCAGTCCTTCCTGTTCACATATAAATCTTATTCATTTTTTTCTTCTTCTTCTTCAGTACTTAGTCTGTCTGAGAGTCTTCATGCAATTAGCATCTTGAAGTATCCATCAATTTTTAAACTGTGGCAGCTACAAGTGTAGAGCCCATCAATAATAGCTTTAGGGATATGGAGAATCCTTATCCTTGGCAGGTCACTGTTCTTGGAAGTATTGAACTGAAACCTCTCAATCTGCTGGGCTTGGCCAACCCAAAGCATTATGTATATAACTTGATAATGATTTCATCACGTTTATCCTGTTGAATCTGTACCAAAAGGAACAACCATGTTTCAGTTTTTACTTTCTGTGTTCTGTCTTCCATAAGGGAAACAGTCTGTACTAAAGTTAGCTTTGCACAAATGGTTTTATGACAACATGCATCTTTCACTATGCTGTGTGGTACATCTTGTAGTTAAGCAAGGTGCTGGTTAGTTTTTGATGTGTAAAATTTTAAAGATAATATACACTTGACATGTGATCATGCTGCGACACCTCTTACGGACTTTATTTAGCAAGGTGACAATTTGCTTTAGATGTGTAAAACTCTTCAAAACAACCTGTATACACCTGACACTTATTGATCATCATGCTGCCTCACCTGTTGTAGACTGAAATAAGGCACCGATTAATTTTAAAAGTATGTCATACGCTCAACGTTTATCAATCATTCTGCGACCCCTATCATGGACTAAAGCAAGAGTGTCGATCAGTTCATAAAATGATGTATCAAACTCTTCAGAAAGTACACAACTGACATTTATTGATCATGCTGGGACACTTGTTAATATGGACTGAAACAAGGCGCTGATTACTTTTAAATATACAAAGTCTCTTCAGATAGTGAACACTTGACATTTATCAATTATGCTGCAAAACCTCTTATAGCCTACAGCAAGGTGCTAAAGCTTAAAATGTACTTGTATAAAACTATTTGTGTATACTTTCGACATTTAGTGATCATGCTGCATCACCTCTTAAATAAGATAAGATGCCAATTACTTTTAAATGTACACATTCTCTTCAGAAAGTACACACTTGACATTTATTGATCATGCTGCAACACCTCTTATAGACTACAGCAAGGTGCTGATTACTTTTAAATGTACAAAATTCTTCAGAAAGTGTACAACTGACATCGATTGATAATACTGGGACACCTGTTTTACTAGACTGAAGCAAATCACCAATCAAGTTTTAAATGTACAAAACTTTAAGTGTATAAAGCTCTTCAGAAACTATACACCAGACTTTTATTGAACGTGCTGTGATACCTCTCATAGACTACAGCAAGGCACCGATCACTTTTAAATGTACCAAGGCATTTCAGGAAGTATACACTTTACATTCATCAATCATTCTATAATCCCTTGCATAGACTAAAGCAAAACTGCCACTTAGTTCAAAAAGTATCAAACTCTGCAGAAAGTAGACACTACTCATCTATCATTCATGCTGTGATACCTTTCTGCAGTGACAGAGAGCATGTCAGTTTGTGCTTTCACAGTCGAGGGAGGTTCTGCAATGTAACAAGAAGACGAGAAGGAATGGTCTTTGTAATCCAAGATCCATCATAATACATGAATCTTCATAATATATGATTGGATCATAGACACTATTGTTGTGGTCTGTGCATCTTTTTGTGAGCTCTTCCATGTCAAAGTCTCTGTCAACTTCTCTTTGTAAGAAGAAAATCAAAGGAAATAAAGTTTGTCTAAGGCGCATCCAAGTTGATGGGACTACTTGGAACGAGATAGCCACATTCATCGGTGCTTTTTTCACAGTCTGCATCTTCCAATCGCTGCCATATCGTCGGCAAGTTCTCCTGACAGCCCAACTCAATGCTACCCTCTCCCGTACTTGAGGAATTTGATGAGTGGATTGATGATGAGCGGTTTGTACCACTGCTGCGTTGGCTATCACTTTCCTCCGGTAGAACCGTTGCCGCGGTGCTGGAAGGTGGAGTTCCAGCATAACATGGCATGACCCTTTCGCCCCCAGCTCCAGGCATGTGCATCCAGATCGCTCGTCGGTTTGCGTATGCATTCAACAGCTCTTTAGGAACTGCCTTTGGAGTGTCCGAAACTCTCATTGACCTGGTGCGCCAGGTGGTCTGTGCACTTCGAGGCTGGATGTGGCAAGCCGTTGCGAGATCCAGGTTCTCAAGGCTCTCACAGGAATCGGGAACCTCGTAGGTGTGGTGCATCCTACCAATGATTCTCTCCATTCCTGGGATGAAGAACCCCGGGCGAACTGGAAGATGCGGCCTGCTTCCGTATCCTGGACCGTCATCAGGGAGGACCATTGTCGTTGGCCGCGAGGATGAAGAGAAAGATTCGGTGTCTGCGTCATAGTCCCGTATGGGACCACGATCGTCAGCTATCTGGTATCGTTCGTGGATGTCAGACAAGGATTCGTAGTACCCTTCCTCCTCCTGCTGCTCTTTAAGGGTCAGGCTATCACGGGGCAAGGGAACACCCTTGACAGCTTCCTCTTTGCTGATAACTTTCTTGGTAGAGATGTCGTGTGGAGTTGGTGGTCGAGCTCTGCGTTTATGATAGGTCTGTGTAGCATTTAAAAGAGAATGGACAGTCGTTGAGAAGCGTACAGGTTTCAATCTTTGTGACCTACGTCAAAGTTTCAGAATAATGGTCACTTGTAAAAACTGCATATCAAGAAATACTTTTTGTTTCACTGTCTGCTTCTGTAAGAAGTCGGGTTAGTAAGAAGATATTTCCTTTAATACTGTGGCATATTGAAGGAGCTACATTTTGTACAAGTCTGTCATGTTTTTCAACAAACCTAAGCAGACCAAGTCAATACTAAATGCCATGAGTGCATCGCTATAATAATCATTTGATAGGCTCGGTAAAGAAGACATTTGCAATGGACGATTTTCTCCAAGTATCCTTTGGGATGAAAGAAGGGATATTAATCTGCAGAAGAAGAAAGAATGTGAAGGAGGAGGAGAAGGAGGAGCAACAGCAGTAGCAGGAATAGGAGGAGGATTTGCCCTGACATGGAGTGATCCATAATACCTTTGTTACATGTATGTTGCCTCTGTTCCGCTGTCGATACTTGTTGTAGAACCATTTCAGGAACTTCAGCAGGAACACCAGTGTGGTGAAGGAAGAGATTGCCACCATGATTAGTAGGAGGAGGCGATTGGAAGTATCTGTATCCAATTACACAAAGACAGAAAAGAAACATTTTGCAGCTGATTGACAAATTGCCCTTCTTTGACACACCTACATCGTATGTAAAATAAATACCGTTTTAATATTGTAGTTGTAGCCATGTTAAAGAAATCATGGGCATGCATACTTGGGTTGGACTCAAACCAATAGCATTTAGATCTTATCAACTAAATGGGTAGTAACAGCTGCTTTAAAGGTTCCGAATCATCATGGTAGTTGTATGCCCATGATTTTTGATCATGACAACTATAAAGACCTCGTTCACAGTGCGGGGCTGGGCCGAGCTGCGGCCGAGCCGAGGCCGAGCCAAGCCTCAATTGCGAGGCCGAGCCCCGCAATTTTGTCCGTTTACACTGCCAGGCTCGGCCGCGCTTTTGATTCAAACCTTTCAATTTTTTGTCGTAGTGGCGCTCTGCTTGTAAACAAACGCAATTTGGTATTGTCTGGTTTTCAGACCCTTTGCCAACAGAATTCCGTGGCGGCAAAGTCGCTGTTCGGGCAAAGGCCTTTGCCGAAGGAAAAATCCTTTGCAGGACAAAACCAACTTAAACTATACTAGTATCGACGTTGAGGGGGTTAATATCCTGAATAGCGAAATAGTACAGGCAGCGGGGTTTGAAAGCCAGACTAAAATTGGCCGCGCATTTGGCCCAGTTTGCGTTTACACCAAGAAAAGGCCGGGCTCGGCTGCGGCTCGGCCGTGGCCGAGACCACCTCCAGAGCGTGGCCAAATGCGCGGCCAATTTTGGCCTAGCATTTGGCCTTTTGCGCGTTTACACCGAAAGGAAGGTGGGCTCGGCCGCGGCCGAGCCTCGCACTGTAAACAGGGTCTGAAAGACCGATTGATTTAACGCTTATTTACATCGATGTACAGGGCAGTAGGTCAAATCAGTTGCAATAAAAACAACTTGATGCAAGAATCGTTAATTTGAAAGAAAATATGTGTCACATTGCAACAAGAGTACTGCAATTTGAATGTGACTTCAGTGATACGTAGCTTTCACTTTCTATTACTTTGTCTTCTTTTTAACTTTTTCAGAAGTATGGGCAGGAGGTCAAAGCACTTTAAACATCAACAGTGATTTTGTTTTCTTTCTTTTTTTTGTTGAAGACTTTCATTGATCTAGCTCCTTTGTGAATATTCTAATTTTCAAAGAATACAAGATTTCCTCAGTCTTTGTGTTAGAAGTGAAAGGATGTGCCCTCTTTTAAACCGCTCATAAATGTCATACACTCTGTAGAAAGTGAAACATTGAACCGTTCAAGCGGTCAGCAATTAGTGAACACGCAATTTGAAAGTCACAAGTCAGATTACTGTATTAGTCAAATTGCATACTCTGACAAATATAAAGGATGCCCTTCAGAGAAAATGGTCTCATGCCCTTGGATGTCATTGTTCTGCGTCTCACTGAGAGTGAGTGCGAGACGATAGGACCCAAATGGCCTTTATCCATCATGTGTGTGTCATCCATTGCAGACCTTTAAGGTTTACCCGCTAGACTCTCTCGTGGCAAGTAACATCCCCACCCACCATTATGCCAATTTGCCACCAACTTGAGAGACTGAGGTCACTTGCTGAGGTCAAAGGTCATTGCAGATTTGCCTGCAAAGTAGTCTATATGAGTCCAAATAACTTTGCAACCATAACTCTCATTAGCCGGGTTCACACGTACACCAATTAGCGGGATACAAATCTCGAGATTTGCATCGCGATCGTCATCCCAAGTTTTTTGCACGTGTGGACAGAAAAAACCCGAAAATTAGCGGGATAAGCATCGCGATGCTAATCCCAAGAAATCTTGCGCTGGTTCGTCAATTAGCGGGATAATTGGCCCCGCGCTGGTACGTGTGAACGGTCGGGATTAGAATCTCGAGTTTTTACATCCCATCATGCAATACGCACATCACAACAGCGAGGCCTCTGCGAAGAGGTCCTTCACCTCTTTGGAGTACAACAACAACAGCGCGCGAACCACACCACTGACGCGTAAAAGACAATGGACAAAGGTAAGTGCGCGCAGGCACTGACAGAGAAGGGCGCTACGTGACCCAGTTTGCAGGCTTTGCTGTTATCTCTATCGGCAATTAGCGGGATAATTTGGTACGTGTGGACGCTCGCAAATAAACTCGGGATGTGCATCGCGATCGTCATCCCGCTATTTTGTACGTGTGAACCCGGCTACTGCGAGGAAACTTTGGTCATAACGCTGTCTTGCCGCCTCTACTGCCTCTTCTGTTTCTATCCTCATTTATTATCGCAATAAATTTAATCTTTGTTTGGACATTCGTGCAGTTCTGCTTTTAGTCTTCAAGTATCTAATTTGTCACCTATATCTTGTGACTCTTCTGCAGATTGCATTTAACATTATTTTGTTCCTTTCATTCAGGGTATATTAGAGTGTATACTTCAATTTTTTGTTTCCAACTGTGTGAAACGCCATCTGGCAAGTTGCCTCATGTCAGTGCGGTTAGTACCATGACCAACACTCTTCTATTCATCAAAAGCTCTTATTCCCAAGATGACTGATTGGTTTCATTGATGTACATAAAGGATTTATTTTTTTTTAACCAAACTTTCAGTTTCTACACCATTCTTTAGTGCCCCCATCCTGAAAGGCTGCCAAAGGCATTACGTTTTTCAGGTTCTCCATCCATCTATCTGCCTACTCCAATCTTAAAGTATGATTTAAAAGTGCAAAGAAAATGCAGAGACTCCTGTGGTTCTTGACCTAGGTATGGTATATGAGGTGTACTTCAGCTGCTTAGGGAAAAATCCTTCAAGGTCAAAGGTCAAAAGCTACTGAAATATGTCTTCATTATGCTATTTTCCTACTGAGTTAAAGGGAACCAAAGCCATAGCCTTCATGTGAAGTTATTCGTATTCAAATGCTTGATATGTTCGGATTAACCAATGCAAGTTTGAGCCAAAGAGGGCAAGGAATAAGGAAATTTCAGCTTTGCAAAGTTCAACGGTCAGTAGAGGGCAGCAGACAGCTTGTGACATAATTGTGGACATGTCTCCAAAGGTTCAATTCATGGAATTTCACATTTATTAAGTTTTCTCAACAATGAGAGTAATTCCTTGTCCAAAGTCCAAATATGGCACGAAGAAATGCATTTTGCAAGCGCATATTTTGAAGTTGAACCATGTTTATGTGAATCAAGAGAAAACTTAAGAATACTATAGTGAAAGTTTGTGTAGAAAATGAACAGAGAGTTGTCCACAAGTTCCAACCTGAGTTAATTTGTCCCCCGCTACGATTCATTTATTTGAGCAGCTGTAGCTTCCCTATTCCTTGCCCAATTTAGCTCGAATTTGCAATGAATAAATCCAATATGTCAAGCAGGGTTCTCGCCAGGAATGTCTTCACGCTTGTCGGCATTTATGCGCGCTGTTCTGGGGGTGGGTACGGGAGGGGGGTTCCCCCTCCTGCGCGAAGCGCGGAAGCCTTCGCTAATGCTCAATACAACACAGATAAATCGCCGCTAAAATGCCACTAAATGCGACATTTTCACGGAGATGTAATGAACGTTGTGAGGGGCATATTCTCACAGAAACAATGCAGAAACTCCATACCTTTTGTTAGCGGCAGTTCCTAAATAATAAATGAAAGAGAAGTAGGTGCCGATGGTGGAGGTTCCGATTTCTTTTAGGCCTTTCCTGTTTCACTGTTATAATAATTAGCCGCCTCTGCATCGCAACAACGCGCGCCGTGTTGCTTTCTCGCCGTCTGCTCGACCACGTGGTAGGCCTATTGCATGCAGATGCGCGAGAAGCGATCGAGAACTTTTGGGACATCGTTGCACTTTCATTTCTGGGTATACTGCGGTAGTTTGGCCGTGACATCAAAGAGATATCATACAAAAATGTAATGATGGTCATTATTCCGAAGGTTTGTTTAATCATAAAATGAAACGATTCATTACTGAGTACTTCGAAGGTTTGTAATCGAAAACAACAACAACACCAAAGGTCGGTACTACAGATGAATGTTCAAAATAAAACTGATTTCGTTCGAAGATTAACAAGCATTTTTTCTTTATTATTTTCCGATCAACAAACCTTCAGAAAGGAATCTATCATCTATCATCGTTATTGTTTCAGAATAACAAACCTTCAGAATAAGAAAACACCCTTTTGGGACCGTTGTTGTATTCCGAAATTATACTGGCAGAACATTTGAAATAACAAAACTGATTTCGTTTGGATATAAACGAATATTTTCTCCTTTATAATTTTTCTATTAACGATCATTCAGAATTAAGAATGTAGAGTATTATTTTGCCATTATTCTTTCGGAGTAATGAACCCTGAGGGTAAAAAAACTGTAACCGTTTTCATTTCTTCTTTATCGTTTTCCGATTAACGATCGTTCAGAATTAAGAATCTAAAGTATTATATCGTTATTCTTTCGCAGTAACGAAGCTTCAGAGTAAAAGAAAACTATAACCGTTTTGGGGCCGTCGTTTTATTCTGAAATTTCAATGACGGAAACGTTCGAAATAACAAAACTGATTTCATTGTGAAATGAACGGACATTTTTTAAAATCATTTTTGGATTAACGAACCTTCAGAATAAGGAATATAGTATTATTTTTTCATTAATCTGTCGGAGTAACGAACCCTAAGAGTAAGAAAAGTGCAACTGTTTTTTGGGCAGTTTTATTCCAAATTTCACTGGCAAAACGTTCGAAATGACGCACTGATTTCGTTTTGAAATTTACGGACATTTTTCTTTATTCAATTTTCAGTTAACGAACCTTCAGAATAAAGAATCTATTATTATTTCATCATTACTACTTCTGTCGGAATAACAGACCCTTATAGAGACAGAAACGTTCGAAATAACAAAACTGATTTCGTTGTGAAATGAACGGACATTTTTCTAATCATTTTTTTGATTAACGAACCTTCAGAATAGGGAATCTAGCATTATTTTATCATTAATCTGTCGGAGTAACAAACCCTCAGAGTAAGAAAACTGCAACTGTTTTGGGGCAGTCGTTTTATTCCAAAATTTCACTGGCAAAACGTTTGAAATGACGCACTGATTTCGTTTTGAAATTTACGGACATTTTTCTTTATTCAATTTTCGGTTAACGAACTTTCAGAATAAAGAATCTACAATTTATTATTTCATCATTACTACTTCTGTCGGAATAACAGACCCTTAGAGTACGAAAACACGCTGTTTTGTGCCGTCGTTTTATTCCGAAATTTCACTGGCAGAACGTTCGAAATGACAAAACTGATTTCGTCGTGAAATGAACGGACATTTTTTCTTAATCATTCTTGGATTAACGAACCTTCAGAATAAAGAATCTAGCATCATTTTATCATTAATCTGGCGGAGTAACGAAAAAAAAATGAATCCTGGTGGCGATAACTGATGCTGGTGTAGAGAAAAACAAAGACAGCTCGCTCAAAAGATGCTTCCTTCTTTGCAGTTTATTTTCTCCCCAGTCATTCCTATCGTTCTCCTCCCATGAACCCCTGCCATGCACGGACGATGAACAAAACAAAATGTTACCGATGCTGCAATGAAAAAAAAAAAGAAAGAAACACTCCCTCAAAGCAAATTATCTACACTTTTCAAGTTGAACAAATTGATGTTCGTAATGAAGAGTAAAAAAAAAAGCACGACCTCAAGCAGTGGGGAAACTTGATATCATGGCTTGTGGAAATTTCCATGATATTTCCACGAAAGCCAGGTGTCAGATAAAGAATGTCGCGCGTACTGCCACCTTGCTTCAGTGGTCGTAAACAGCGTGTACATAGCATGTAAACCAACTGGGAACATTGATGAATGATCATCATTTATTTTCTGCCCATGAAGGCCCCCTAACCCACCTTTTAACAAACCAAGCCAGAAGCACATGGAGCATTACGTATACGTTGAACTTGAAAGACCATCATGACAGAATTACTATAAATTTCGGCCCGGAGAAGGAAAATGGAATATTCACGAATGACGTTTACAAATCCATAGAAATTGAAAAGGCTAAAATGGAACGCATGGCTTTTTAGATTTAAAAAAAATAACCCACTGAAACTACCAAAACCTAAATAACAATTTGCATTTGCTTACTCCATCGCACGTTCTTTTTTTTCTTTTCTTTTTTTAACGAAAAATGGAGTTAATTTTCTCTCTGCGGCAATGCTTTGAACGCATCTAATTTTGCGTCATTGCCGATGGCCAGCTTCCTAAAGAATTGATACGAATCCTTTCAAATATACGAAACAGTCTAAAGATCCTGGATCCTGGCGGTGAATTTCGGTGGTATTATAAATCCTGCTCACTATCAAAATTTAATCATCTGTTCCTTGCGCCATTTTACCAACCAACTGTTCCTGAAAATTTCATCCTAATCTGTTCCCAAATTTTGACTTATTTTGCGAATAGAGAGACAGACAGGCAGACAAACTAACAAACAAACCAAAGCAGCCAAAAAAAAAAAAAAATACAACCTTTGGCGGAGGGGGGCATGCATTTCATATCGTTTGTTTTTGCGTAACCCGACAACAAGCGTGACAACAAGCGAGCACGTGTCAGCCTTCCTCAGCCTCCACCACGGCCTCCGACCCTCTCTTTCCGTCCTCTCTCTCCCTCTCACAATACACTCTACCGTTGTACACGCAGGCGGCTGTAAGTGGCCGGCTGGGTGCTTGTGCATGTGTGTGTGGATCCCAAATCAGAGCGCATGTGAGTGAGCAAGTGTGTGATGTGTTGTGTATCAGCAGGGAGGTGAGACCTCCCTGGTATCAGCTAGTACGTCGCTCTGTTGAGCCGCGTTGTTGTGATCGGTGCGGTGACTGCGTGGGTAAATTTTTGCGCTTGTATAAGTATGTAAACTGCAGCTGCTTTCAACATCTAGCTTCTTTTCTAGCCAGATAATAAAGACTGAAAAAGGCGAGAAATTGGTCCGAACTTAGCTCGTCAAGCAAGTTACCCTTGTCGGCAAGTTCACGCGTGGTGTTACCCTTGTCGGCAAGTTTTACCCTTGTCGGCAATTGCTTCTTCAAACCGCACGCTTGTCGGGGCCGACAAGGGTGATATACGCTGGCGAGATCCCTGTGTGTCAAGCATATGAATAAGAGAAACTTCATCTGAAAGTATTGGTTCCCTTTAAGGATGTTCAGTGATGATAAAATCTGGTAAGGAGGAAGGGTAAAAAAAAGGACTGCTGTTAGAACATGTAAGTTATAACGGAATAGAAAGATGATAAGGTGGAGGTATCCCTGTTGACCGTCATCTGCAGCTGAATTACTGTAGTTACTTTTCTCTCTTTTTTTTTCTTTTTTTTTTTTGTCAGCCAAAGTATGCAATCATCTTTGGGACAGAGTTGATGAAGAAGGCGTGGTATGGGGTGCATACCATGGCTTGTGGATCCATTAGCGGGTAAAGAAGTCACCGAAGGACTAGTTTGTTGCTCTAGAAGTGGTGATGTTGCCATAGAGATGAGAGATGTTGCCGGGATGGCACCTCGTGTCGCTGATGATGCCTCCTCTGTGCCAATGAGCCAGCCATTTCCATGTTCCTGAACGAAATCCGTTGGGGTTGGATGAGCCGTAATGTCTGCGAGTACAAGACCAGACAAATTTGAACATTGACTCAGGATCATGTCTGTAGCGAAGACGTTTTTGAGGAAAAACTTTATAGCAGTCTTCATGTAGGTGCATTAATTCATTCTATTTTTCACCACCTGTCTGTTAAATCGTGTTCTGATAACTTAGTTTTGAGATTTAGGAAATGAGTGGGAGGATTTTGTTGTTGTTGTTGTACAAATGCATGATTTGGAAATTGGAATAGTGGTTGCCTAAAATAGAAGAAAGAAAATGACTGAAGAAGATTGCTACAATCACCACATATAAAGGAATCATGCAATTAGACTGTGAATACAATGCATGATTCGTAAATATCTAGGCCATACCGAGTGAGTGATAGTCATGACTGATTTCTTAGAACTTGCTCTCAATGTGTGATACATTAACCAACCTGTCAGAGGTGTTGTGCTGATCAGTGGCAAATTGATGGCTTGTACTGTGATCAGAAAACCGGGTTTGACCTTGCTATGGTCACTCCTGAAGATAACCACGATGGAGGAGGTGGTGGAAGTGAAGTCCATCTCGTGGAGGAGCATGCCCTCGCGATGACCTGACCACCCTCTCCAGATGTCGTTGGTTGTGGTCAAACGGTCAGCTTCATTGCTGTTGAATAAGAAACGGTCAGCTCCGTCACCGATGAAAAGAATGTCCTCCATTCCCTCAGTGTAGAAATACTGAAAGGACAGCGAGATGAGTGCGCCCTCATTGGCCATGATGTGCCAGTACTGGTAGTTGTTGTTGCGGTAGTTTTGTGGATGGTCAATGGACATGATTGTGAGATTCATGCCATGTTCAAGAACCAGTACTGTGAGAGTTTAAAAAAAAAAATACATCTAAAAGATATGATGCAAGACAGGTGCCATTCTCTTGACCTACCTACATTAAAGTGAAACTGAAACTGGCTCCACTTCAAAACAAACTACTAACAGGAAACAAAAAACAAACTACTTGATGCACTGTGGCAAAAAGAAATATCATCACTTGCCAACTTGACCCAACTAAATATGTGTCTGTTATATCTTTTTCTTCAATTCTCTCTCTTTTCTTGGTTTTTTTTTCAAAGTGCACATACAACAATGTTTATGTGCAGTTATTTTTGCATTACATCATTTGGCAGTAAAATATTGTTTTCATTTTTTTTCCAACAAGGATTGAAAAAAACCCTTCTCTTTCCTCTGATGAGATCTATCAGAAAATGTTTCAGGGCACTTTCAGTGTGTAACATGCAAAAATATATATATATATATCACAAACAATCTAGACCATCAATAGTATACTCATTAGCTAGTATAGCTGATGTAGTTGCAGGGAGACTATGACAGCAGTGATCAGTATGATTTTGTTCCTAATTTTGAGTGATGCACCAAGTATATTCTTGCTACTGTCTTGCAGTAACTCCTTGTATTTATTAAAGGGATTTAGTTATCATCAGCTTGATGTGCAGAATTCACATACCTTCATCCGCTACGGACTTGATCGTCATATTCAATTCAAGATTCTCCTGGAAATTTCTCGGGTAGCTAATCTTCAACCAGGCACTGTTGGTAACAGACCTCACACTGCTTGGAGTACTGTTGCCGCTGAATGTAACCAATGTGGTGTCAGAGTCGCGATCGAGACCATCGCCAATCGTCAGGAACTGGAAGCCTTCATAGAAATTGAAGCGATCAAAGCTGAACCAAACCCTACGCCCTTCTTGCGCTTCAAAAGTCCAAATAGAAAGCCTCACACCATCTGCCAGATCCTCGGATGAAATTGTGATGTAATCATCGTTGGCTAAGGATATGCGTTCTTGTTTGAAATGAGACAGTACAACTGTGATTAGTTTTCATTAGCAATGATTAAATGCTTTTTAGTTTTCTGTTGGTATGGGTACATATTTCTTTTTCTCTTTCCCACTCTACATAGAAGAAAGGGAGAGAGAAATCTGAATAATTATGATGTGGCGTTGTACCTAGGGGTGAAGTTCTTTATTCCAAATACTTGTTATTCTGAAAGTTCATTAATTCAAACGTGAAATAAGGTTCATTATTCCAAAGATTCAGTACTTTAAAAATGAAATAAAGTCAATTGTTAATCAAAAAATGAAAGGAATTTGCATCCTAACAAACCTAATTTCATTTCCAAATTAACCAACCATCGGAATGATTAAACTTTTTTTATTTTCAGATTAATGAACCTTTGGAATAACAAACCTTACACCATTTTTGGATCAACAAACCTTTGGAACAACGAACTTATTTCATTTTCGGAGTGACAAATTATACCTGGGTTACCCTCTTCAGCACTAGCACTGTTCTCCTAAACAGCCAAGCCGCTATCACTACCTCCATCATTGTTAGGTACCCATTTATACATCTTCCTTTAATAAAGAGGGGGAATAGTTTTATTGATTTGATTAATTTGAATTTATTTCCACTTTCTGTTTTCAAAAACAAGAAACAAACAAAACTGACTTGCAATGATTACTATCGTGTACTATACAATAACCTTTTGTCTTTTTTTTTATGCCTCCGCTACGAAGTGGTGCCGGAAGCATAATGTTTTCGGGTTGTCCGTCCGTCCGTATGCATTTGTTTACGAGATAACTTGAGAAATATTGACTGGAATTTTACCAGACTTGGTCCAAGTATAAAGTATGATGGGGCAATTACTTGATAAGATTTTGGGTGAAAGCGGCCAAAGGTCAAAGGTCAAGGTCAAATCATGAAATTGTATCCTTTTACGCGATAACTCAAGATTGGATCGAGCAAATTTCACCAAACTTTGTCCGAGGATGATGTATGATGGGACAATTACATGATTAGTTTTTTATTGAAATCAGACAGAGGTCAAAGGTCAAAGATCAAGGTCAAATCCTAAAATTTATCTGTTTACGTGATAACTCAAAACTGGATGAAGCAGCTTTCACCAAACTTGGTCCAAGGATGATGTATTATGGGGCAATTAGTTTAGGAGATTTTAGTGACATTGGCAAGAGGTCAAAGGTCAAAAGGTCAAGGTCATATGCTAAAAATGTTGCTATTTCCCCCATATCTATGGGTAATTCCGTGAAGTTGGGGCACAATTAGCTTGACCAAAATTTGATATAATATGCATAATTACTAGATTAGTCAGATAGCTAAATATCTCAACTCTCCTTTCCACAGTTGTACTTCTACAAGAAAATTAATACACAATGTGTCACTATGCTACGCGGTGTCCATGTCATAAGGTCAAAGGTCAAAAGGTCAAATGTTAGGTGAAAATGTTGCAATTTCACTTTTCTCGCAAATGGTTCAATGTATCTTCATGGAACTTGGTACATATGCATGCAGAGACTCCAACTCTCCCGTTTTCGACGGGATATCTCCCGCCGAAAACCCATTTTTGCAAAATATCCTGTTCTCCCACTTGAGATTTGATTTTTCCTGCCCTGGCTCTGTGTCTCCTGGTGGAAGGATTTCTTACTTATTGCTATCGTATGTTGAAAAAATAAGCCTTAGATAGCACCAGAGAGCATCTAGAACCCTAGGAACTTCGCGCTTCGAACACATCAACGTGGAGTCTCCCGTTTGCTAGGGGTTTCGGGCGGGAGAATCTCCAGATCAGAAGGTGCTTGGGGTTGGGGTCTCTGTGCATGTACTGACTGGCAGGAATTATCTAGGGAATTTAGGGGTCATGGGTCAATAGTCAGGGGTCAAAGGTCAAGGTCAACTCCTCAAAATGTTACTGTTTCCCTCATATACTAGTATATGCAATGCTTGCATTATTAGTTTTAAAACTTAATATATACATGTATTACCTAATGGAGATTCTCTGGGAAATTTCCAGCCAGAAGGTCAAAGGTCAAAGGTTAAGGGTCAAAGGTCAGGTTTAAATTAAAAAAAAACTCTATTTTGTACTGTAAGTACACTCTTTCTTCATACCTTGAAAATTACTTTATGCATAAACTTATAACAGGGTCGGTCAGAAGTCAAGTAAAAGTCCTCAATTCCCCAAATATGTGTACCTGCACTCTTAGACAATTATAGCAAACCCAGTTTGAGGAAAGTGAACATTCAAGACATTTCTGACAAACCTATCATAACAGTATTTTGCCAGTTATGTGAAACTGTCATCACACATTGTGAAGACATTGTACTATACAACTATTGGGAGAATCATGCATTATGGCGGAGGCATCAGTCGCCATAGCGACATTTCTAGGTTTGGTTTTTTTTTTTTGGGGGGGGGGAAAGTTCAAAAATAATTGAAACGCATAATGCTCATATCATATATGTACATATGTACGTTTGCAACAAATAGTAAAACGTAGTAGTAGTCAAAAGAATCAAAGTGGGGGTGCCTTTAATAATCAAAAGCACGGATTGTATTACTACGGCTTCAGAAAATTAGATTAGTTGACAAAATATAATGTCCAAACTAAGATGTATGCACTTGAACCCAGGATTTTGTGTTCAAGGGTCCCAAAACCCTATCCACTGTATCGTGGCTATTGTATCTGCACTTCATGAAATTCAAATGCCTGAGTATTCTCTTTGATGTTGTAGGGTCGTTATCTAAAGTCAGATCGCTCTTTGTTCAGTGCTCCAAAGGCGAAATCAGAACAGCTTCTTTTCATTATGCAATGTTCATAATATTGACTCGCAGGGAAAATAAAATCTAACAAACTCAAGTGAGATAGTCACATGACCATAAGGCCCCCAAACACTAGAAAATAATTTTTCTAAGATGTTCTCTGAACAGTGAAGTACCACTGTAGCAAATTCAATGAAATGAGATCAGGACCTCACAAGTTTCCCATTCACCTGCATGCAAGCAGTGTTCACAAGATTTCCTTTGGTTGATGTAAAGTGGAAACAAACAGATTATATCCTTCACATTGATTAATCATTCCCATTTCATGACTTGAGCAAGGGATATATACATGTATATGAGGAAGAGACTAAATTTGCTGAACCATTTTAAAGGGACTGTACAGTACTGGTTGAGGTAGGGATTCATGTTTTGAACATTCCTAAGTGAGATAATGAAAAGCCTCTAATGAAATATGAAAGAGCATGTAATTTTAAGAAGGATTCAACATTTATTTGATGAAAATTTGTTTTCAAATGGCTGAGATAGCAAAAAAAGTGCTAATAACAAAAGGCGACATGCCACAACTTTATTAGGATCTCTTTGTTTCACCTTGTTTTTGGATATCTCATTTCAAAACCGATTTTCATGGAATAAACTTTTGATACCCCTTAGAACTGCATGCTCTTTGACATCTCATAGAGTGGTTTCTGAATATCTCGCAAAACGTTAAAAGCTAAACCTACACCTCGACCAGAACTGTACACACCCTTTAATACAAAAAAAATGAGATCTGAAATATTTTATAACCCCCCCCCAAAAAAAAAGAGAAGACGAAGAAGAAGAGGAAGAAGAAGAAGAAGAAGAAGAAGAAGAAGAAGAAGAACTGTAAGTCAAAGACATCTTTCCTTGGCCATTCTGAGTATTAGAGTATTAAAATCATAAAACATATTCATGACTGTGTTTTGAAAACAGACTTACTGTATTCTGTAAGATTTCATTTCTTTTTGTTCTGCTTTCTGTTTGTACTGGAATGGTAATTATGACAGATTTTACAGTACTCAATTAGCTAACAATCATCATGAAGCTTCCAAAGACAAAAGGAGCACATTGATGATTTTCACATCAATTTGTGTTTAAATTTGCTCTCATATCTTCTGTTTAAATATTTTCATTTTTTTTCTCAAAACTTGCAAACACCTCATGCAATTTTTTGGAATTGAAGTTTAGAAACATGCCTGGACTGTCGAGAGTTTTGTCCTTGTTAACCCATTGAGGATCGACTAATTTTGCTACAACACGCATTACTCCTAGGCACTTGCCCAATTATACTTGGGACTCGTCCTCAACGGGTTAATCAGATACTTTTTGGTGTCTTACCAAACCTGCATCTCATACAAATGTAAGCCCACCTCCCCCAGGCTTCCCTCCTCTCCCCTTGTCCCTCCCCTCTTCTACAGTATTTGTGGTCTCCTACGCAAGCCTCCCAGTTTGGGTCTGGGGCAATTAGCCCCTGGACAATTACCCCAGACACTTCCCCTGATTTTACACCTAATCCTAATCCTGAACCTAATCATAACCCTGCTCTAAACCCAAACCTTAAACCTAACCCTAAACCTAGCCTTTACTCTGACCTTGATGCTAACGAGTATTTTTGCTGGGGGGGGGGGGGGGGGGAGGTATTATTGCCCTGATAGGCCTAGTTCTTAGACACAATGTTAGCAGGATTACTGTGTGCAAACAGAAATTCCTTTTACATCCAAAACACAAGAAAAGAATGAAATAGAGCAGAGTTCCTTACCGATCCTGCCAAGTACTGGATCGATCATCGCCGAGAATGAAACGAGTACAGCAAATTTGCAAATTGCATGCAACAGAAGGGATGCCATGTTCTTCCCGCGTTGGTTGGCTTTCCCAGGAATTGAGATATTCAACAACTATCAGTCTGATGGAGATTTGATTTTCGTTTGTATTAAAGGAGGAACAGATGATAGTGGCAATGTGACTTTTTTATGACATGAAAGCAAAAACAATGCCTGGAACTACCTTCTTTTGATTGGACAAAACCATACCAGGGAATCAGCCCTTGGATGTGATTGGCCAGCGCTGATTCTTTTGATGGACGTGTTTTGTCCCTAATGATACCAGGTATAAAATTGAATGACGCATGTGTTTTCTCTTTGAAATGAAAAGATGAAGGCTGTTATTATGCCGTCATTTTGTTGTTGTTTAGTTTTGTTTTTTAATTCTTTCCATCTTCTCCTGGCGTGAAATCAACCCAAAAAATGTGTGACTGAGATTTATGAACTTTCTACTCCAGAATAATGGCCATAGGAGAATGGCTGAAGTGCGTGTTTGAAGTGGGCATGCAGTAAAGAGACAGAGCACACTTGAAAAACATGTGCACAGTTTCTGTCTCGTTCAAGAATGTTACAATGGGTTTTGATACCATTTCAGTTTCTCTGTATGAATGGAGATGTCTCTTGATAAATTACCCAGAACTGCTCTCTCATCCAAACTGAAGGACCATCCATGCCTGGATATTGTCTTGATCATCTTGTTTACCAAAAATTTTTATCCTAGTCATACAACCACCACTGCTCTATCTGAGACGACCTGGGAGTTGGACCTTCTTTGCAAATATCCGACTGTCCCAGTTTTGAATCGGTGAGAATTTGATGCACGAGTTATAACTTTGGAACTATTTTAACACATGAGCGCAGCTTGTGGGTTTTAGACTGTTTCCAAAGTTAAACGAGAGCATCCGATTCTCAATGATCCATGAAATAGGACTGGGCATCATTTGTTTTATAAAATGGGCCTGTATATATTCATGAAATTCAACATTTTCCCCCATCGTGAATGTGGTACACCTACAACATTACACAAGACTTGAGCCATGCATTCTAATTTTTCAGGACACATGGCTCAGTGTGGATCAGTAAAAGTCAATTCATGATGATTGACCAGTCAGATTGCAGAGATTTTAAAGCCTATTTTATTAAAGAGATTGGAAGGTTAGCCATCAATACATTAATATGATTACATTGGGCTACCCATCTAACCATATACCAGGGCTCGACACTAATGGTGGCCCGGTGGCCCGGGGCCACCAAAAACGCACGTCGGGCCACCAAAATTTCAGAAATAAAGACTTTGGTGGCCTGATCGGGCCACCAAAAAAGGTCGGATATTTGCCTTTGGGCCACCAAAAATAAAAGTTAGTGTGGAGCCCTGCATATACACACACCTGAATATCAATGACAAACCAAGGCTGCTTCGCAATATGCCTTTATGCAATACATAACGAACCTAACCTTCATAGAACATCAACCTTGTGAAAAGATATTGACAAAAAACAAAACCACCGTAATTCACCTGTTATAACCCCTATTTTAGTATACATATTTTGATAATCGGATCATATCCCTATTAATCTGGCACTAGTGTGCTTTGTGCTTTAAATTCTGCTTCATAACCGGTGGTACTGATGTGTGCACATTCTAGCTACAATGTATATTCGCACCTTTTTATGAATAATATTGAGATTCCATGTCAATCATTTAGTGAGGTATCGATCAAAGTGCATGCACATATGCATATGCGTTGCATATCACTATCGTTCAAGATGTATTTGGGAAAATAAATTATTGATAGCGCAATCATTTGATTTAAAGAATCGCGAGATCGTTACATCTATTTCAGGTCGTTTTTGTTTTTTACACTCTTTAAAATTTACATTCAAAACCCAATAGATAAAAAGCTGAATGATAAAAAATTGTCATTTTGCAGAGGTCATCTCTTAAGTATATTCTACTAGTACAAATGTAAAACAAAATACAAAAGCAAGATGTACATAATACTCCGCGTACTGGTATACTTTACATGTAGATTCCAGGCATGCAAAGTATATGACAAACACACTCTAAACTAGGTACCTCGATCCTTAGACCATTATCTTCTTGTACCAGGTGTGCCATTCAAAATGTTTTTGGAAATCAAGAAAAGCAATTAATTAATGTGCTAGATCACTTTCTGTTTTGTAGAGCCTAGTCTGAAATTTTACGTAACATGTTTAAAGCCTGTGCAATTTTCTAATTATGAAATCAAAATATGGTGTGTGTATTTTTTTTTTCTTTCCAAACTGCTCTAGTTTTTGGTTTTATGTTTTCATGTCTTTTTTATTCTGCATAACTATTTTTTTTTTGAGCTGCAGAGGTATAAGCAGCCCCACCTCTTCACACATTGAGTGCATACTTTTTCCTCATAGTCTTCTCTCAAGGTCATTAAGACAACAGTTTTCCATGATTGCCTCTATGTGTGCTTGGAGTGCTGATTGACACAGGAAAATCTGTAGCGTTGTTCCAAAGTTTTGAAATATTTGCAGTACATCAATTTTCACAGATTTCATGCTACTTCTGGCTAGCGCAAATTGTACAACCAGCAAAAATATTCTTTGCAATTTTCTCTACAGTTCTGCATGTTTTGAATGGTTTGACATTATTATGTAGCTTGAATTCAAGAACCCGCGAATGTGTTTCCAGTCGCTCAGTGCGGAAAATTAATCACATGAAAATATTGACATTTAGTTCATGGAGATCATCTGTAAAATTTCTTGATATTCTTGGTATTTAAAAGTGAATATGGTCTGTCCCTTGACAGGTTTTTGTCATTTAGTTCTTTTTACTTTGTTGTATTTCTCACAGGGACTGGGAAAGACGATCCAAGTGATTGCCTTCTTGGCCCATCTACTGGAAGAAGGGAACAAAGGCCCCCATCTCGTTGTGGCCCCGTCGTCAACCGTTGGTAAGTTTACCCCCCTGCAGACGTTACCTCTTCACACCACAAAGCTCTTTGGACAAAGACCATTGTGTAATCTTTGTAGAATGCTAGAGCTTGTAACTTGAATGCTTCCCTAATATTTAGTATGATGTGTTTTCTTCATTCATATGAAATCTGGTTATGAGAAGAATTTTATTTCCTGAAATCATTTTAGTGTATGAATATATAATCTTCATATTGTTTCTATCCGAAATATGATTTTTGCCTTTAGAATTTGGATTTTTAAAAAATTTTCCTGCAAGAGTATTCAACACGAAGAAACAAGATCGTGGAACATGGAGACACCTTATCAACAAATAGGTTTCTTGGCGATATTTATGGTTATGGTTTTATCCAATGTGTAATGTTTAGTATTCTATGTGAATTGTAGAATTGGCATTTTGTTTGTGATGGTATGTTTCTTTTCATGACGCTTGGATACATCTCACAAAATGTGACTGAAAATTTTGGGGTGGGGCAGAATTCTATCTTTTCTTGAATAAAAAGTACAGCATCATGATATTGTGTATGCCATACAGTATTTGTATCTACGTAACAAGTCAGATTTTTTTTGCGAATCAGGAGTTCTCGATAGTTTCGCAAGTGGTTAAATTTGCGATCATGGAGGACAGTTATCAGTGGAGCATTGTGCACTGTATGCATGCATGTTACATTCACGTGTGGACCGGAGGTAATATTCTCGTGTGTAGTTGAATTCATGAACAGGACCTGACTCACAAAATTTGTGAAAACAGAAACCCTGCAAATTATATGCCTTATACAGTAGTCAGTTACCATCACAATATTAGTGACATAAACTTGTGTCTCCTCTCTCTGTCTCTTTGTCTGTCTGTCTGTCTGTCTGTCTGTCCGTCTTTCTTTCTGTCTGTCCTTTGTCCCTCACCTCCCTCCAGATAACTGGGCCCGAGAGCTGAATACGTGGTGCCCGGCCCTGGAGGTGATCCTGTACTACGGCTCCCAGGAGGACAGACATGAGATACGGGACGAGCTCCTCTACGGGGAGAGCTCCTGCAATGTCATCGTCACCTCGTAAGGCCTATACCTGGCTTGTTGCATTTCTTTTTAACCCATCAAGGACGGGCTGATTTCGCTATAACATACATTTCTTGTTTACACCTGCCCGTGTATACAAGGGATTAGTCTTCCACAGATTATCAATACCTAGAGATGATGGACATCTTTTTCATGCATACACATTCAAATAGTGTCATCATATGTACATGTACATTGCACTTGCGTTATAACGAACACAGTTATAACGAAATTTTGGATACAGCAAATTAAAAATTTAGGCCCTAACATTTAATATCCGCTCTATGTTTTTTTATTGTTTATTTGTTCAGTTATAACGAAATTTCATTTAATATCAGCTCTATGTTTTTTTATTGTTTATTTGTTCAGTTATAACGAAATTTCGATATAACAAAAGAAAACTGATGGTCCCAAGGACTTCATTATAACAGGAGTCTACTGTACAAGTATGCAGACATATACAAGTGTACAAATAAATGTAGATAACATATGTGTACGTGTATACACACACTCGTGTGCACATACATTGTATTCCTGTTAAACGATGTCCTCGAGACCGGCTGTTTTCTTTCGTTATAACCAAACAGTATAGTGTATAAAGATATATACATTGTAGATGGTAATTTTGGAACATGAATTTTCATTTTGTTGTAATGAGAATTTCGTTAAAGCTCTGTTCATTATAACAGGAGTGCACTGTACATACACTTACGCTACATAAATACAAACCATAGCTGCTAAAAAAATTTGTCCTTCCAATGTGAGAGACACACACAAATCATGTTTGTACGATACACAAAGAACTTCCAGAAGGTACAGTGTACATGTATATCATTTTAGCACTTCTTGCATACATTTCCATGTGCAGCACAGTAATCTAACATTGGTATTGCTTCATTCCCAAAAGATGTACACCAAAGCTGCAAAATGTCCTAGGGAGATGTTTTGTGCTGATGTTGTTCCTAGCCCATGTATGGACAAGGAGCTACATGTAACATGAGGTACAGTTTGACCAGTTAAGAATATGGATGATAGCATCTCTCTGCTCTGTGAAATCTTTTTTTTTTCCTAGTGTGTTGACAGCATTCTGGCAAGTTCCCAAAATGTATCAGTACAGAAGTGTTTTCCATCTGCAATGGCTGAAGTGACAAAATAACCCAATGACCTTTGACCCAGGTACAACCTCTGCTCTAGCTGCTCGGACGACAGGAGTCTGTTCCGCAAGTTGCCGCTCCAGTACGCCATCTTCGACGAGGGCCACATGTTGAAGAACATGAAGTCGCAGCGGTACATCCATCTTATGAAGTTCAAGGTACAGTGGCTGTAATACTTGGCATCATCCCTACTTTCCAAACCATAGACACCCCGCTTGACCACACCCCAAAATAAGATGCGCTCTCCTGTGAAGATCTCTCAAACTGATTGGTCCAAATTTCAGCTGCTCTGATCAGAGAGTGTATTCAAACAAAATTTCCTCCTTTAAGAAAGTGATTTTATGATTTTCACACTCATGTCATATTCTTCTTCTCCGGGTGTTTAGAAAAAGGTATAAATATATAATTATAGTATATAAAAGTCTTTATAAATTGTACATTTCTGGTCTATTAATATCTGGCACTCTTTCTTAAATGTGACAAAACCTAGCAAAGTGTTCACTTTTTTCATTGTACACCAAGTTTCCGATCCTTCAGCATATGTATTCACTGTGTGGTGGCATCACGGATATGGCTTTGTTTTAAGGACAAGTTCACCTTCATTTACATTATACATGTGGATGAATAGAAGCAGCAATATTAGCTGAACACATCAGTGAAAGTTTGAGGAAAATCAGACAATCCATTCACAAGTTTTGAATTTCGAAGTTTCAGAACTGCCATCACCAGATGAGAAGGCTACTGCAGCTTGTAATGTCACATGAACTGTGTAGAACGTAAGAAAATATAAAATAAATTCTACATATTTTCACTTTTCTCTCATAATGAAAGAGCACTTGACTTGCCTCTTTCAGAAGGCGGGGGAATAGTATTACCCCCAGGGATGCCAGTTTTCCGGCTTTTTCATATTTTGGTGTCCAATTTCCGGCTTCGTGATATTATTTCCGTCTGTGTGGGAAAGCCAGAAAACACGAGAAAGAAAGAAAG
Source organism: Diadema antillarum (assembly GCF_040938485.1). Classification (NCBI taxonomy): domain Eukaryota; kingdom Metazoa; phylum Echinodermata; class Echinoidea; order Diadematoida; family Diadematidae; genus Diadema; species Diadema antillarum. Next base: position 3,946 of record NW_027271525.1, on the reverse strand, counting down.
AAAGAAAGAAAAACGAAAAAATATGATCATGTAAACTTACGGGACATTCACTTTCACGATTTCCGTAGTATGTTTCGCATATACTTGGGCATGAGAATATCACAAAACGACTGTCATGCAAAACTAGCGCGATGTTGCTGCTGCTAGCTGGGACATGCAACACGTGCGATGATAGCGATCGAACAGTGTGTGGTGTTTCTATGCAATGCGATGTACTATGTACGGTCGCCGTGCATGAATCATACTGCGCTCCCGCTATAGCTACATCCGTACAGCGCTGAGACGGTGTGGTGAGTCGATTGAGTCAGCTGAACGAAGCAAAATTACGGATTTTACGGCACTAGGACTTCTTTATTTTTGCTACAAATTCCTTTTTTTTTTCTAGAATACGACCTCATTATTGTCTGGAAAGCGTTATACCAGCACGTGCGATCACGATCGAACAACGTGTGGTGTTTCTAGGCGATGTACTATGTGCGGTGCATGGATCATGCTGCGCTCTCGCTATAGCTACAGCGCTGAGAGAGTATTAGACCGGGGGCCCAGAAGATTTATTCAGCTGAAAAGGGTCACACTTTTTAATGGTCTCATCATATAAGGATGTGTCCAAGGGTCAATAAAATGAATTGCTGGCAAGTCACATCCTGTACCGTAAGCCTAGGGACCACAAAAAGGGACCCCGAAAAATGGATTTATTCAGCCGAAGGGGGTCACGGACAAAAGTTGATGGATATTGTTCCTTTGGGTGTACTTATCATGAAAACAGCAATGCCAGCTATTTTATCCTGTACGGGGCCCCAGACAGTAGCCCCAAAGGGCCCCACAAATATGGTGTTATTCAGCTGAAAAGGGTCACAGCTAATTTCTTTTGCAATGGAAGTAGTTCCCATCAGAGATATCCAAAACACCAATGCCAGCTATTTTATCCTGTACGGGGCCCTAGACAGTAGCCCCAAAGGGCCCCACCCCCCATAGGCCTACGTACAAACACACACAAACATTGATTTTATTCAGTTGAAAAGAGTCACGGCTAATTTCTTTTGCAATTGAAGTAGTTCCCATCAGAGATATTCAAAACACCAATACCAGCTACTTTATCCTGTACGGGGCCCCAGACAGTAGCCCCAAAGTGCCCCCCCCCCCCCCATAGGCCATACGTATACAAACACACACAAACATTGATTTCATTCGTGCAGCTGAGAAGAGTCACGGCTAATTTCATTTGCAATAGAAGGAGTACCCATCAGAGATATCAAAAACACCAAAGTCAGCTATGTTATCCAGTACGGGGCCCCGGACAGTAGCCCCAAAGGAGCTCCCCCCCCCCCCCCAACACACACACACACACACATTAGTTTCATTCAGTTGAAAAGATACACGGCTAATTTCTTTTGCAATGGAAGTAGTACCCATCAGAGATATCCAAAATACCAAAGCCAGCTATTTTATCCTGCACGGGGCCCCAGTCAGTAGCCCCAAATTGCTCCCCCCCCCCCCCCCCCACACACACACACATTGATTTTATTCAGCTGAAAAGGGTCATGGCTACTTTCTTTTGCAATTGGAAGTAGTAGGCATACTCATCAGAGATATCCAAAACACTAAAGCCAGTTATCTTATCCTGTACTGGGTCCCAGACAGTAGCCCCGAAGTGCACCCCCCCAACACACACACACACACACACACACACACACACACACACACACACATTAGTTTCATTCAGCCAAAATGGGTCACGGCTAATTTCTTTTGCAATGGAAGTATACCCATCAGAGATATCCAAAGCACCAAAGCCAGTTATTTTATCCTGAACGGGGCCCCAGACAGTAGCCCCAAAGTGCCCCCCCCCCCTCCACATAGACACACATACACACACACACACAAACACACACACACATTAGTTTCATTCAGCTGAAAAGGGTCACGGCTAATTTCTTTTGCAATGGAAGTAGTACCCATCAGAGATATCCAAAATACCAAAGCCAGTTATTTTATCCTGTATGGTGCCCCGCACAGTATAGCCCCAAACATGGGTAATTTCTTTTGCACTGGAAGAAGTACCTATCAGAGATATTCAACACACCAAGGCTAGTTATCTTATCCTGCACAGAGCCCCAGACAGTAGCTCCACAGTGTCCCATCCATTATACATGTACTGTGAATCAGTTGAAAATGGTCCTACAAATTCTTTTGTAACGTTAATATCAGGGCCTACTGAACAGAGATATCACAAACATAATTACTATGACATAATTATATATATATCATATTACACTATCACATAATTATTATGACATCATTTAGCTGAAAAGAATCATAGTTGTTTTTCTTTTAAAATCGAAGTAGGCGTTAGTTTACATCATAGATAACCAAAACATCAAAGCCAGTTAGGTTTCACGGCCAATTTCGCACTTTTGTTGGTTCATTTGGTAGAAGGTTCGAATTCGTAAAATTGGTATTCAAATTGGCTGGTACCCTACGTTCATTCAAATTCGCCTTGACTTGCCGAAAAGGGTATTTCAGTCATTAAATTTCGCGAAAGACAGTCAAATTCCAAACGGGTTCATTCAAATTCAAATCATGCTATTTCTTTGTTTCCTGCGCCGCTTTCTTGATCAAAGCACGACCTTCCCGCTTTAACGACGCTCTCACTTATTAAGTTCTCTATATACTCTCGTATAAAATCAAGTCCTGTTCCTACGACGCTTCATTCCTGCTTCGATAACGCTGTTGGCCGCTTTAGCTACGCTGTTCCTACGCTTTCCCAGACTCAATTATGCACGTCTTCCGCTCTCGCCGCTCTAAAATCGAACGTAGCCGATACTCTGGAAAATGTTTGCCAGAACAGCAAAACTGATGATGAGGAGGAGGACGCCTTGTCGTTGTCGCGAAAATGAAGACGAAGGAGCACATATTAAAGAAGAAGAGATGCAAACAATAAAGAGAAAAAAGCAAAACACTTTGGAGCTACTGTACGGGACCCCGTGCAGGATAAAATATCTGACTTTGGTATTTTGATATCTGATGGATACTACTTCCATTGCAAAAGAAATTAGCCGTTCCTTTCCGGCTGAATGAAACCAATCTATGTGTGTGTGTGTGTGTGTGTGTGTGTGTGTGTGTGTGTGTGTGTGTGTAGGGGCACTTTGGGGCTACTGTCTGGGGCCCCGTACAGGATAAAATAACTGGCTTTAGTGCTTTGGATATCTCTGATGAGTACTACTTCCGATTGCGAAAAGAAAGTAGCCGTGACCCTTTTCAGCTGAATAAAATCAATGTGTGTGTGTGGGGGGGGCGATGGGGGCGGTCCCCCCCCCCCCCTAAGATTTGGACCGGGGATTTGGGGGCGGAAAAAAAAATGCGTGTATACTGTATGCATGCACATGAAGCGGGTCTCCTTTGCAACCTTCATCAATAAGATATATTTTTTTTGAATATTTCACTCGAAGTGTGCACCAGATCGTTGAATTTCAATTCAAATATGCAAAATCTCTCGTGCTTGGGAGGGGAATACCCCCTCCCAAACCCTCCCCCTCTGTGCCTCTTTCCCTATAGCTAAGTATACTTTTTAGATTTCCAAAAATTCTGAATAATTCTGAGTGCGCAAGACTAATATTCCGGAAACTGAAGGTTCCCCTCATGTATAAGGGGAATTCCCCTTTTAATCGACCCTTTCCTCCCTCAGCCCCCCCCCCCCCATCAGTTTTTTTTTTCCCCAAAATGTTGCTTCCATCAAATATGCGTATACGAGATATCTCAATTTCAACCTAAAAAAGATAAAAGCTCCATCGGAAGGGAAGGGTGGAGATAACACTCGCCCACGCCTTCTCCCTGCTCGCCCCCCCCCCCCCCCCCCCCCCGCCATGCAAATAAGTAGACTGTGGCTATACCCAGATCCCTTTATTTCAATTCTAAAAACGCAAAAGCTCCGCGAGCGGGAGGGGGA